>NW_018248045.1:0-771 GCF_001263595.1 Phalaenopsis equestris
TAATTAAAAAATAGAATAAAAATATATTAAATTAAATTTAAATGATGTTTTAATATAAAAAATAGAATTTAAATCTTTTTCCAACCCTTAACATCTTACGATTGCCTGATTAGGTTGTCAAAATGAATTTTTCTTCGTAAACAGCTCGTGTTCAGCTCGTTAAGCAAACGAGCAGAACATAAATACGCTTTTTGTGTTCAAAATATAAACGTGCCGAACACAAACAATAATATTTTTTAAAGAGTCGAACACGAGCTGAGCTTGGGCTAGCTCGTATTTGGCTCGTTTACGCTCCTATCTGCAGCTCTCTCTATATTTATCTAATAAGATTATAGTCATAGCAAATAGAACAATCTGTTAAGGTGGATCTTACACCATACAACATTTATTCTTTCACATGCAGTAAAAATTAAATAAATAATAAAATCATGCAATAAAAATGGTCGCTATAAATTTCCATAACAAAGGCTTCAACAAAAGTTTGGGAAATACTAACCCTTTTTTAGGATTTCCACGGAATTTTATTGCTATCAGATTTGACTATAAATCCAATCAGTACAAAATCTCCAAACTAAGTTTATCCACCTTTTCTTTGAGGGCCAATCATCATTTATAATTAAGGCTATTAACGATCTAATTTTGAATTGAGTTTATGTCATCGGCTAGAAAAAAAAAAACAATTCAAAATTTTGTCTTCAAGTTCAGCTCGTTTATTTCAAACCTATTTTGATCCGAGCCAAAATCAAATCATTTTTCAAGCGATTAACGATC
>NW_018248046.1:0-796 GCF_001263595.1 Phalaenopsis equestris
TATCCCGAGGAATAGACACATTACTTGGTAGTAAAACTCGATCAAATAAATTACATAATTTATGACATTCATTTAGTTTGCGAACCATTTTTTATATAAGCCGAAAAGTTCTCCTACATAATATTAAAAAATAGATAGGGTTTATATTACCTGGGTACTTAAAGCTCCCTATAGAGGTAAGCCTCTATAGTTAATTACCTCTCAAATGACCGAAGTCACTTAAGAGAACTTTCGATGATGATAAAGTCAAGTGGGGAAAAAAACCAAATGGGAACATTTATTTCTTGAATCAAAGGAAAGAAAAGTAGGGGTGCACGGATCCTGAGGAGAGAACCTCGGTGACTTCCTAAACTATTCTATTTTTTTGCTTCAATTTTGAGGAGATATTATTTGATGTTTCATCCTGCCAATTTTATTATTTAAGATTTATATTTGTGTGATATTGTCATATAAATGACTTGGAAGATATGAGGGTTTATATCGTATCAGACGACAATTTCGGAACCTAAATCGAGTTAGAGCTTAAATTGCACAGTCTCGTTGTGCGAAGACCTAAAAGATAAAGTGAGGATTTATGTCGCCCTATGATTTGTTGTTTAATTCTAAGAAAAGGTTTTGTTGTTGTAAACTCTCTCAAAGTTGTTCTTCTGTGCATCCTCATCATGCTGCCCATGGTGTTAGCTCCAAACTCCATGTTGTAGCAGCTTCAAATTTGATGTTATGTTTAAATATACATGCAATTATTGGGTCCCAAGAGCCCGGTGTACCTCCTAACATATGTCCTACTATTCTCTAC
>NW_018248047.1:0-439 GCF_001263595.1 Phalaenopsis equestris
CTCAGAAAATAAACTTCATCACTAGAATTTACCTCTCCCACACATTATGAATCTTATCACAAGAGAAGAGTTCAAGTTTAATTTTTCTACTCATTCCCTTTTAGAGTAGACATCATATGTTAGTAACGAATCTTGTCGTGAAGGGGACATTCAAACTCAGATGATGTAACTATCATGCATAACAACAAAGAAGAACAAATGATCTAATTCAGCACATCCAATTTGTATATGTTTAGAACCATGGGAAAATTTAAGAGGGCTCTTGCATTTAAATATATATAGTTATATTTTTGCTCTTAGCAAGTCAAAAAAAAGCACACATTTCTTTGATTTACATATCTCACTTCTAAGCTTTATATTTACATATATAATACTTTCGTGTTTGAAATTTATGCATAAATATATATATATAGTGAAATTATAGATTCGATTGTAATGT
>NW_018248048.1:0-609 GCF_001263595.1 Phalaenopsis equestris
ACATATTTAAATCCTATAGGTTCTTTAATCCCATTTTTTTCTTCTATTTTGCCTTAAATCAGGATTAGTAAATCTCATTGGAAGACTCATTTACTAGATTTGAGAACCTAAAGTGCACAAAGACTGACAAAAAAAAAAGGGGAGAAAGATGACATTTATCTTTCGGAATGATTTCAGGTAAGACTATATGAGCAAAGGCATAACATAAGGAGAAACGTGAGAGTTTTAAAGGTTTTTGTACATCACTGTCCTGTCATTGTTTTCTCAGCTAGGTTTTAGCTCAAATCACAACTATGTTATTAAGGTCTAACGATGATTTTCAACAAAACCGGGAGAGATGAGATTTGGAATGAAGGTTTTTAGGTCAAATAGGCAAGAGTTTCGATCGGCAGAAGAAGTGAGGTGGTGCGGATTATATATATATATATATATGTAATAGCACCGCGTTCCCTTTTCAGTTGGTAGGACATCAACTTTAAAATAAGCAAGCTTGAATAATGTGTTGGTCAATTTATTTATTGTCATAAAAAGTATTATTTAAAACTCGTGAATAAGATTGATTAAAACTCGATATGATACTCAATATAAAACCAATTATATATATATATA
>NW_018248049.1:0-415 GCF_001263595.1 Phalaenopsis equestris
GTTTTAAAGATTTGTTTATTTTTAGAATCAAAAAGCAAAAACTTATTAAAATTATATCAAACAAACATTTAAAAAAAACAAAAATAAAAATAGAAAACAAAAGCGACACCAAACGTACTCTAATATATTCAAATCTCCATCGACTTGCATCTGATGTTGTCAATGGTCAATCAGTGCAAAACTTCGTAGTCTTCCTTGCTAGAAGAGTATCGAAGATTCAATCTTAATTATCACACCATAATTAGGTAATGGCATTATGTTGTCGAAAACTTCTTTATTTGCTTGCAAAACCGAATGTTAGATATGTTTCTTGCCAGTATCTTATTGTGGCTACATGTGAGGTACATAAATAAATTTTGGATGACATGTTGCATACCCCTAGCGTTACCCCTTAAGTATAATGAAGCTAAGCTCT
>NW_018248050.1:0-814 GCF_001263595.1 Phalaenopsis equestris
ACTTAAACCTGAGACTATGCAACAATAAAATAATGCTAATTGCACAAGAAAATCATTATGAATAAGAAAGAAATATTGGGCAATTAAATTTTAAAAAATTTATGTGGTAAGACTGGAAAAACTACAACTAACTGGTAATTTAATACAATTATAAGGTTAAAACCCCTAACTAGTAAGGGTATTGTTTATCCCATAAAAAAGAGTAGTTATTTACCTTGACATGAAAGTCAACCTCAAATTTTATTAATGATTTACTTAGAATTTTATAGTCAGTCCACAAATCAGAATCCATAAGATTTAATAATTATGCAATTAAATGTATTAATATTAATTACTTATTAGGTTAGGTGCAATGATTGACTTGAAATTAATAATATGGTAACCTAATGATATTTTCAAGCAAATAATAAATCTAAATGATTTTAAATTTGATAACAATATTATTAAACAAAAGAAAGTATAAAATGAATATCAATGAGCCCACCTTATGCCCTAACTATGGTGGTGTGGAGGATGACATGACATCAATTTTGTTACAAGGAGAAAGATATGAGTTTTGGTGGTTTCCATAGATTACGATCCCCTTTTTGGCTTTACGACTACCTCTATTTGCAACTGTATCATGAAGGTTTAGAGAAGGATGAGATCAATAGAAGTCTTAAAGGGTTTTGTATGTGGTGATCCTGTCATTGCCTTCATAACAGCTTTAGTTAGAACTGTATCACGAGGTTGTGCTAATGAAGGTAATGGTTTTGGGTAAAAATGGGAAGGGTGGCTGCAGGGAGAGAGTTAGGATGCTCAAAATTTTTGTCTT
>NW_018248051.1:0-814 GCF_001263595.1 Phalaenopsis equestris
ACTTAAACCTGAGACTATGCAACAATAAAATAATGTTAATTGCATAAGAAAATCATTATGAATAAGAAAGAAATATTGGGTAATTAAATTTTAAAAAATTTATGTGGTAAGTCTGGAAAAACTAAAACTAACTGGTAAATTAATACAATTATAAGGTTAAAACCCCTAACTAGTAAGGATATTGTTTATCCCATAAAAAAGAGTAGTTATTTACCTTGACATGAAAGTCAACCTCAAATTTTATTAATGATTTACTTAGAATTTTATAGTCAGTCCACAAATCAGAATCCATAAGATTTAATAATTATGCAATTAAATGTATTAATATTAATTACTTATTAGGTTAGGTGCAATGATTGACTTGAAATTAATAATATGGTAACCTAATGATATTTTCAAGCAAATAATAAATCTAAATGATTTTAAATTTGATAACAATATTATTAAACAAAAGAAAGTATAAAATGAATATCAATGAGCCCACCTTATGCCCTAACTATGGTGGTGTGGAGGATGACATGACATCAATTTTGTTACAAGGAGAAAGATATGAGTTTTGGTGGTTTCCATAGATTACGATCCCCTTTTTGGCTTTACGACTACCTCTATTTGCAACTGTATCATGAAGGTTTAGAGAAGGATGAGAACAATAGAAGTCTTAGAGGGTTTTGTATGTGGTGATCCTGTCATTGCCTTCCTAACAGCTTTAGTTAGAACTGTATCATGAGGTTGTGCTAATGAAGGTGATGGTTTTGGGTAAAAATGGGAAGGGTGGCTGTAGGGAGAGAGTTAGGATGCTCAAAATTTTTGTCTT
>NW_018248052.1:0-464 GCF_001263595.1 Phalaenopsis equestris
ACACTAAATTAATTTTGCTTTATTCAATAAAAAAGAGTCTTTTATTTCATCCGGACATATCAGTCCAAATTAACGGTGCGGTGATGTTTTAAAAACGTACCTGACCTGTTTGGATAAACTGTGTTTTGACAGCCTATGCGTTTTCAAAACTCTGAAAACAGCGTTTTCACACCGCGTCTGCAGCTTTCTGGCTGCAGTCTAACTTTTTCAAAAAAAAAAAAAAAAAAAAAAAAAAGAGGCCCCCTCACCCACCCCCAGCTTCGACATATTACTTTTAATCAACTTATCAACATATTATTCAATAAGCTCCAGCTATCCCAAAGAGACCCTTAAACTAATCCAAACAAAACTGAATAATTATTTTTAATTTGTGAAACTCAAAAACAAAAGCCAAATTAAATAATTCAATTTACCACTTTCATATCGTTCAGTGGAACCTACGAACGGCAGAAGAGAGCATTTCC
>NW_018248053.1:0-414 GCF_001263595.1 Phalaenopsis equestris
AAATTTCTTTATGTGCATTTGCAAGGTAGCCTCGGTCATGGTTGGGTTGTCGATGGATCACGAACCTTATCGTGGAGCCAACGAAATGGACGACATCGAACTTCACTTCAAGGAGCTCTTTCCTAAAGGTTACTTTTTCTTTCTTTCTGAATCGTTGCGACATCCTTCTATGGGATGATAGTCTCTCTTTACTTTCATATGTGGGTGGTGGTCCATACTTTGTTGACATAAACGTGCTTCTATTTCTGTTTTATATGTGCATCTATATTCATTATTATTAATTACAGGTATATATATGTAGATATTATGTTCACTTATATGTATGTATATATACATATACATACATATATATATATATCTATATTTATATATATATATTTTGTTTTCTTTTGTTGTGTTTTTTTGTGTTTAGGG
>NW_018248054.1:0-933 GCF_001263595.1 Phalaenopsis equestris
AAAAAGGGTGTCTGGCTAGGGCAACCAATAAAGAACAATAGCCAGACATAAAAAAGGCTACCCAGCACCCTAAATCCTAGCCTAACACACAATATAACGAAAAGTGTAATAACCCAGTACCTAAGTGCACAGGATCAAGTCTTCGACTACCATATGACTTTGACAGGGTCGCCACACCAAACCCGTCTTAAGGATCCAAGGGATTTAAAGCGCGTCACAAGAAAGCGGGTTACAATTTAAAAGTGGTGGCCTCACATATGACCTAAAATATGTAGCTTAAAAATAAAGCGAAAAATTCACGAATAAAAAATGTCAATTATTATTATTATTTTTTAAATAACGGACCTATGATGTGGGTCTGTGAACCTCATATAGGAAGTTATGGATTATGCATGAGAAAGTTTTTACTGAACCTCATGGAGCAAGTTATGCAAACCTGATGTGAACTCACGTATGATTATGGGTTGGGATTCAAATCCTTCAATCACACGATGATTGGATTAAACTCAAGGCTAATAGAGGATTATGGGTTAAATTAACGACTCAAGTATTTCAGGTAATCACATTCTCATATTTGTAACTCCAAAGTTGGAGGCTCTATCTTGTGAAAAGAATTGCTCATAATCGGGAGTAAGGCTGAAGATTTCATTGTTTGGGAGATTGGGAAGAGATATTTAAACTATTGGCTTGATCATTGGTCACTTCTGGGTCCCTTGAAGGATTCACTTCAACATAATTCTTTTGACAACCTAAAATTTTTTTATGTTTGGGTTGAGAGTAGTTGGGATAAGAAAAAACTAACTCAGTTGGTTGATGAAGGCTTGGTTGGCACCATTTCCAACATTCCCTATGACAGATAGAAAGCTATTGGCATTAGAATCAAATTGATCCATAATGTTTCACTTTCCAAGATAATAACATGCAAATTACACT
>NW_018248055.1:0-373 GCF_001263595.1 Phalaenopsis equestris
AGCAATACAAGACAAACTTGAGCACTTAGGATGGCTGACTCTTTTGTCGATCTACCACCTCATTCTATCTGCACTGTGCGTGACAGAGTAAAATGGCATGATTCCTCAAAGGAACACATTCAGGCGGGTGCGAGAGTCGTTTCGATGGACGAACATTAGCAAATTAGATACTTTGACAAGGTTACTTTGGTCATCCTTCATAAAAGATCAAATAAATTCTAAAGATGTTGTGAGCAGTGTCAGTAAGATGGCTCAGCTCGTGTTCGACTCATTTATATTTCGAGCTCAAAATGTGTGTTCGTGTTCGACTCATTTATTTAGTGAGGCGAGCACGAGCCGATCACCAACAAAGAGTCGTTTTGACAACCGGACT
>NW_018248055.1:649-930 GCF_001263595.1 Phalaenopsis equestris
TCGTTAACTTAGCGAACGAGCCGAACACGAGCTTCTTAACGAGCCGAACACGAGCTGTTCATGAACAACGAGCCGTTTTGACAACCATACTTTCAATCACCCATCATGAGTCCCTGACCATTCACCATGTGGGGACTCTTTCTCTTAGGACATTTTACACCTTCCAAAAGGCAACACAAATCAATTTTGGTATCGATCTACTATATTTTTAAGTGGATAGAATCATAAGCCCTCGCCTGCAACGCTTCCAAAGTTGTCTGCAACTTCTTTTGGGTGATGGG
>NW_018248056.1:0-447 GCF_001263595.1 Phalaenopsis equestris
CAAAGATACCCAAATTAGTCCATTCAAAGTCAAATTAAGTTCTAGTCAAGACATTAAACTACTTTTGAAAATTTTTTAGACATATTTTGGAGATAGAATGGATGTCAAATTTGGTGAGTTTATAACGGAATCGAGCATTTAGACAAGATGAAACCAATGAGCCCAAGATCGTTCAATTCTGACATCCTTAAGGCACTCAAATGAAGATCAAACGTCATTTGATTGAGAGAAGCTCTCAGAATCGTCTGATCAAAGTGTTTTATCTTCTTGTATTAATTGCACTCATAACTCTATAAATAGAGTCACGTCCCTTTCATGAGGGGGGACGAGAATTTAAGACTTGAAGAATAGCTTGAAACTTTAAGAAAAAGCTGAAGTTCAGCACTACTCCCATCGTCGTTGACCACCACCTGTCGGTCGCCGTTGACCACCATTTGGCGGCTGGCG
>NW_018248057.1:0-1153 GCF_001263595.1 Phalaenopsis equestris
TTCTCTCCCTGTCTCTTGCTTCCTACATTCATACAAATGGGAAAAAATAATTATACGCATGCAATAACATTTAAGAGAAAAAATATGGCTTGTTGTAAATGATTCATAGTAATTTAGGGTTTTGACGTAATTAAATGACTTTTGAGAATTTTTGATAATTCATATTTTTCATAGTCTTATATCTTCTAATATTCTCAAGGGATGATTACATACAAAACACTTAAACATTAACATTTATAAATCAAACATCCATATAATTTTTCGAACTACTGAATGTATATATTTACACATGTCATCGAGAATTTGATAAAATAAAAAAAAATATGGGCTCGGCTTTAGAATGTCTTTTGATGTTTGTGGGAGAATTTGAAAAATGGATGAAAGATGATACTTGATTTGTTTACGGGTGCTATTTATGTAACAAAGCACCTGAAATATTTTTATTTATAAATAATAAATAATTAATTACATTTTCATTTATTAAAAAAAAAGTTCAGAATATAAACAATAAAGAATAAAAGCTATTCGAAATTTTCAAAATACAAAAAAAAAAATTAAATGATAATATTTTTTAAGAAAATCTCAGAAGATAAAATTCTAATAAAATATAGTTCAAAAAATTATTTGGTCGTTTGATTTGTAAATATTAAACTATCCCTAATAATTTTCTAGTGAATTATAAAGTATACGTGCAATATTTTTTAAAAATCAATTTATCATTTTAGGCGTGCGACTTCATCTTTTTCTTAATTGGACACACTAATGATATATTCAATACTTGTAAACAAATATAAGACGTCAAATAAATACACATATCCTATGTGTTAGAACTGAAGCACTACGTTGCTATGAAATATCAGTGCTTATAGCTCTCGGAGCAGGGTTGTAAACGAGCGGAACTTGAGTGACCTCAGACTTGACTCATGTTCTGCTCATTTGAAATTATTCATGTTCCGCTCGTTTTATATCAGTTCTTGTTTGAAATTGACTTGTGAACAGTGTGGTCATGTTCGACTCGATTTAAATATTCTTGATCGTGTTCGGCTCAACATTGTCTTGTTAAAATTAATTGAAAACAATTGAGGCAACGTGTTGATTTTAACAAGTACAAATTTCCTGCAAAAGGCACTATTATATAATATATATATATATA
>NW_018248058.1:0-510 GCF_001263595.1 Phalaenopsis equestris
CGCCTGTCGCGCCCAATCGTGAATCATCGCGATTGCTCCTGCTCCACTGTCGCGATACCTGTTCCCGCCGCTCTGCTGTTGTGAACCGTTCCCGCTTCCCGTTTCCTTTAAGTTGCGAACAAAAGAGAAGAAAATTTCCAAGTCACTGTTGGTGTTCTTCTTTGGACTTCCTCGAGATAGAAGGAAGGAAAGGAAAGTGTAAGCAATAGCTCCTTGCGGTGAAGGAAGAAGAAAGAAGAAGAATAAGATTGTTCTCCATTGGCTTCATTGGCTTCTTCCGGTGGCTTGTGGCAGAAGAAAAATTGGGTTTATTTCTCTTCGGTGTAGAGTTTCTTCGGCGTATCTCGGTGTAGAGAGTGAAGAACAGAGAGAGAAGAAAAGAGAGCAACGAAATGAGAGATTCCTCTTGTAAGTCGAGGTGATCGACGGGTGTAAATTCCTCAAGTAGTAAAATCCTCAGCAACTCCGTGGACGCAGGCAATTTGCAGAATCACGTAAATCTGTGTGTTC
>NW_018248059.1:0-578 GCF_001263595.1 Phalaenopsis equestris
GCTGACCTTATCATCTAAAAACCTTTCAATTGCGCCACGTACAAATTTATCCTCAACTTTGTTTGCTATTGGTTGCCTCTGGTTCTTTATCTCCAATCATTTAGCTTCTATGATTGTAAATATCATAATTATATCTTGATGCTGTCGAAGTTTATTTAGAATATGTGAAACTATACAGACTGCCCAATCCTTGTGCATTTTCATCTCTAACACCAAAAGTTTGTTATTTATGCGTGGTGTCATAAGCTTATGTATGAGAGTGTGCAGTTCACTTTTAAAATAATAATGATTATGTTTTTTTTTTTTTTATGTGATGTTAAAAATTTGAGTGATATGCGTGTAAATATGATTCTTTAGATGTTAGATATGTGCATGCATAAGAATTGTGTGATATGTATATAAATGCCCCTTTTTCAGGTTATTTACCTGAAACCACCCAATTACTACGTATTTACATACCTAACACCTAAACTTTACTTTTAACATTTGCATTAAAAGATATCATTATTTAAGCTCTGTTGATATATATTATGATACAAATCTTTGATATATATTGTTGATGTTAATGTTGCATTTTA
>NW_018248060.1:0-1545 GCF_001263595.1 Phalaenopsis equestris
GATAAGTAGTAATATAAATCTACTAATCTTCAGACACAGTACTAGATTCTCCCCTGAGATTACCCATTGATTGCACATGAACGAAGAGGTTGTAGAAGGGTCGGAATGGAAACTCTTCAGTAAAATCCTCTTTTATTAACTTCATCCTCCTCATCAGTCATATCAAGCTATCTTCTAAATGTCCAGAGTGATCAAAATGTTCTTTCATCCTCCAGTCTAGATGATCGAAGAAATTAGAGATATTATTAATTGCATTCATGACATTTTGTGAAATTCAGAATAGCTCTATCTCTTGTTACCAACCTACCTCACTATGGTGATAGGTTGGTAACAAAGTAGAGGAAATAAAATAGTGTCGCGCTTTAGATGTGGCATTTAACATTGAAGCACAAAAATTTACCCGTTCTCGCTGCTTTATCTTCCATGTCTCTTTCCCATCAGTGAGAAAGTTGGAAGTTGATCACATCATTCACATCATTCAGGGGGCCTTCCATTGTACTAAAGTATTCATATTGGGAGCTATAAGAGTCTGGGACTTCGTAAAAATTATTGATGCGGGCAGTAGTAAATTCAACAGGAAATCCACGCACTTAAACGATTCCATCTTTAGAATAGATTACATTAGCGTAGAACTCCTTCACCACATTGGCATCAGCTTTATTGGTGGTGTAACAAAAGTTTTCCCTCCTCCGCTTGGCAATAACTCGTTCAATTTCTTCTCCCGGACTTTTAAAAACTCGATCTTGTATACACTTCTTTCCTTCAAATAATGAAGTAAATCTTGTTTGAGCCATCACATTGACGAAGCGAGACTCGTCAAACTCAACCCATCTCTTTTGTAGTGGAGCCATTTCAATCTAATCAAATTATAGAAAAATTTCAAAATATACTTCAAATATGCAAATCATGGCTTCCAATAATAATTCTAAGAGTTCAACACTAAGATCCATGAATTTCTTCCTAGATTTTCTTCACATTCTCAAATTTTTCGGATCTCCTCAATGTGGAAGAAATCCATGGTGAAAATTAAATATTTTTAGTTTGGAGTGAAGCTCTTACCTAAGATTGATCAAATCCGGTGTCCAAAAAGCCTTGAAATTGCCTCCCAATCCAAGATCTTTTAAGCCCTAGTTAAAAAATGGCGTTTTTAGGAGGAAGGGGATGATGAATAGTGGCGGTTGACTGGTCAAAATCATGGTTAACGGTGTTTTTTTGTGAGCTCGCCAATCGGCGCATTCTATTTGAATTAAATCCTAAGTCTCGGGAAAAATCTGCCTTTGGCGGGGTCGAGGGCTCTGTCGGCAGACTCTACTGATTTTGGTTCAAATCCCAGATTTTTACTATTTTGATCAATTTCTAGCTTTAATGACATCTTTTCAATCATTATAGACATAATTTTAAGTGACTAAATGATGTACTTAGCACATATAAACTTTCACAACATAAAACATCACATTTATATATAAATTCCAAGGGGTACAATATACGTTACATAACACACCTAACTTTTGTATTTTCTCAACCTCAATACATTAATTCAGCGTC
>NW_018248060.1:2032-3069 GCF_001263595.1 Phalaenopsis equestris
TAAAAGTACATTTTCCCAATTTTTGTAGGACACTTGGAACTTACTGCAAAGTGAGAAAATTGTGGAGGGGTGTCCAAGCCTATAAGTTGATCCATGAATAATCAGGCCCAAAATTGACTTCACAATTATTGATCCAATGTCGATCGGCAGTCCCCTTTGGATGCAGTAATTCAAAATAGCACTTTCTTTAGAAACTTTACCGATCTTCAATGCCGGCAACAGTTTCGCAGAAATGAAAAAAGTGCCAATGTTTTGAAACAGGATTTAGGAGTGTCGCAGAGAAACTAACATACCTGTTTTCTCTTGTTTCCCAGTCATCAGTTTCATCCGTTAAATATTGGTAAATTTTGTTCATCTGGTTTCTCGTTAAAAAGAAATTGGAATAGTGGCAGACAGGAACATTTTTGATCATGTATAATTCGTTGATCCGTGCAGGAGTAAAAGTGATCCATCTTCCTCGCACATACATAAAATTCTTTTACCACAGGAACCACCACGGCGGCGGTAGTGTAGCACAACACTTCCCATCTTTGCCGCACTATCATTTCTTCAATTGCCTTCGTGGGATTATTCAATCCATGATTTACGAATCCTCATTCCTTGATCAATCTTTTCTTCATCAATAACTTGTTGAAGATTCGCTGTGCTTCCACACTAATAAGCTTTTGCCAATTGAAAACTCACATTCTGGGATTTTCAGGGGAATTGGACGCCATAAGAATGAAATTAGTGGAGTTTCACTTCATTTTTGGGGGGAAAATACGAACTAGGAATCAAATTTTGGAGTTTAAAAGGATAATTCCCGCCCAAAAACTGCCAAAAGCCGCCATTTGAACCTAAGTAACCGCCATTTCGCCGGTCTCGCCGTCGGCGGGGTCGAGGGCGCTATCGGCGAGAAGGGTGCCATTGACGAGCCTCTATATTAATTTTGCCTTGATTCCCGAGAAAAATCCACCATCGGTGGCGTAGAGGGCGCCGTCGGCTCCCAAGGTAAAATTTTCACAGTTTCGCTCTGGTCCGAATGCGTTCCAATTTTT
>NW_018248060.1:3103-4529 GCF_001263595.1 Phalaenopsis equestris
TAAGGGTAAATGATTTAAGGGTAAATAAGAGTAGTAGAGCTTAATACTGCCACAAACTAACGATAATTTCAAAACAAACTACTATAATCGTAATAAAAGTAAAGATAAATATGGGTTGCCTCCCATAAAGCGTTTGGTTTAACGTTGTCAGCCCCACCTATTCAGGTGTCATTCAGGTTGACTGATCATTAAAACCTCTTTACAATTTTGGCTTTTACCCTCATAATATGGTTTTAATCTGTGTCCATGTACTTTAAATCTATTTCCAGTCTTCTGATCTTCAATTTCAACCGCTCTGTAAGTATAAACTTGAGTCACAGTAAAGGGTCCTAACCAACGAGACTTCAATTTCCGAGGAAATAACTTCAGCCTAGTGTTTTAAAGTAAAAGTTCTTATCCTGGTTCAAGGTTCTTTTGGTTAATCTTCTGATCATGCCGTAACTTTAGTTTTTTGTTATAAATTCTGTCGTTATCATAAGACTCATTTCTTAATTCTTCCAATTCATTTAATTGTAACAATCTCTTCTTACCAGCATCTTTCAAATTATAATTGAATTCCTTAATCTCCCATTATGCTTTGTGCTCCAATTCTACTGGTAAGTGGCAAGTCTTTCCAAAAATCAGTCTGTAAGGAGTCACTCCAATAGGAGTTTTATAAGCAGTTTTGTAAGCCCATAATGTAGTATCCAGTCTAGTGGACCAATCTATTCTACTAAGGTTTACAGTCTTTTCAAGTATTTGTTTAATCTCTCTATTAGAAACTTCAACTAACCCACTGGTTTGAGGATGACAGGCAGTAGAGATTTGATGAATAATATTAATTTTTTTTGCCAATCTCTGAATATATTTATTTCTAAAATGGGATCCTCCCTTAGTGATAATCATTCTAGGCATTTCGTATCTAGTGAAAATATTTTTCATTAAAAATCTTGAAACACTTTTAGCGTCACAATAAGGTAAAGTTTGTGCTTCAATCCACTGAGAAATGTAGTCCATTGTAATTAATATATATAAGTTCCCAAATGAAGGAATAAACAGTCCCATAAAATCTAATTCCCAAACGTCAAGGATCTCAACTTCTAACATGAAATTCAGAGGCATTTCATTTCTTTTAGATATATTGCCTACTCGTTGACATCGATCACAAGATTTTATGTATCTATAAACATCTCTAAAGAGAGTAGGACAATAAAATCCAGCTTGTAAAATTTTATAAGCAGTTTTATCAATCCCAAAATGTCCTCTAAATTCAGAATCATGACATTTCTGAATGATTAGCTCAGTTTCTTCATAACTCATAAGCAGATATTTTCATTGTTTATATAAATAAGGCTCATCCCAAAAATATGTTTTCGCATCATGAATAAATTTCCTTTATTGCTGATTGCTGCAATGTGGTGGCAAAATATCACTTACAATATAATTA
>NW_018248060.1:4573-5788 GCF_001263595.1 Phalaenopsis equestris
TCACTCATTAATATTATTCATTAATATTATAAAATTATTCATCAGGGAAACTGTCTGTAATTTCATTGTCGGTGTCAGATAATTTATGTTTTTCTAATCTCTACAAGTAATCAGAAATTTGATTATCAATTCCTTTTCTATCAATAACCACAAGATCAAATTCTTGCATCAAAAGTATCCATCTAATCAACCTTGGTTTGACATCCTTCTTTTGCATCAGATATTTAATAACAGAGTGATCGGTAAGCACAACACATTTAGCTCCAATTAAATAAGATCTTAATTTATCTAAAACATACACAATAGCGAGTAAATCTTTTTCAGTGACAATATAATTAATTTGTGCATCATTAAGAGTTTTACTAGCATAGTATATAACTTTAAAAATCTTTTCATACCTTTATCCAAAAACAGCTCCAATAGCAAAATCACTAGCATCAAACATTAGTTCAAATGGTTTCTCCTAGTTATGTGAAACTATAATAGGGGTTGTGATTAATTTTTCCTGTAATAACTCAAAGGCGTAATAACTCAAAGGCATAAATTCAAATTTCTTGAGTTTCAGTAAATTCAAATTTCTTGTTCTTTTCTAAAAGTTGGCATAGAGGTTTGGTAATTTTTGAAAAATCTTTAATAAAACATCTGTAAAATCCAACGTGTCCAAGAAAACTCCTAACCTCTCTTACATTAGTAGGAGGTGTTAGTTTAAATATAACTTGAATTTTTGCAGTGTCTGCTTCCATACCATCTTCCGAAATTTTATGCCCTAACACAAGTCCTACTGCAACCATAAATTGACATTTCTCCCAATTTAGAACTTAATTAGTTTCTTCGCATAACTCTAAAACTGTTTAAAGATAATTTAAGCATGCGTCAAATGATGTTCCAAATACAGAGAAATCATCCACAAATACTTCCAATACAACATCAATTAACTTACTAAATATGGACATCATACATCTCTGGAATGTTGCAGGTGCATTACATAATATGAAAGGCATTCTTTGAAAAGCAAAAGTTCCAAAAAGACTAGTAAATGTTGTCTTTTCTTGATCCTCATGAGAAATAGAAATTTAATGGTAACTGGTATATCCATCTAAAAAACAAAAATATTTGTGCCCAGCAAGTCTATTTACTATCTGATCTAAAAAGGGTAAAGGGAATTGATCTTTCCTGGTGGCAGTGTTTAATTTTCTATAATCAATGCAAATACGC
>NW_018248060.1:6322-8079 GCF_001263595.1 Phalaenopsis equestris
TTTTCATTTTCTAATTCGTCCAAAATAACTTCATTACTCTCTTCAAATTGTTCTTTCTCTTCAAAATGTTCTTTAAAATATTCGTTCAATAGATGTTTAATATTTTCCATGCGAAAACACTCATTATCTCTTTCAACAGCAGGGTATTTCATAGATTTCGTAATGTTAATAGTCACTTCTTAATCGTTAACTCTCCTATTTAATTCTTCTTTTTGAACATCTATCATAGCTTTTCCTGTAGCTAAAAATGGTCTCCCTAAAATGATAGGTATTTCTTTATCTTCCTCCATATCTAAAACAATGAAATCCATAGGAAAGATAAATTTATCCACTTTTACTAACACATCTTCTAGAACTCCCTTAATATATGTAACTGAGCGATCCACCAACTGTAGAGTAACAAAAGTAGGTGAGACTTCTCCTAATCCTAATCTTTTGAAAATTGATAGAGGCATAAGATTAATGTTGGCTCCCAAATCACATAAAGCTCTTCCATAAAATTTTTCACCAATAGCACATGCTATAGTGAAACTGCTAGGATCTTTTAATTTTTTAGGAAGCTTTTTCTGAATAATTGAACTACACTCTTCGCTAAGTGAAATAGTTTCGTTATCCGTGAACTTCCTTTTCTTTTTCAGAACATATTTCATAAATTTCAAATAATTGGGCATTTGCTCTAAAGCTTCTACAAAGGGAATATTTACCGTTAACTTCTTAAGAATTTCTAAAATTTTTGAAAATTGTTTATTCTGTTTGTGTTGCTTCGATCTTAGAGGAAACGGTGGTGGAGGTTTCTCCACAGTAATTTTCATTGGTGTAAATGGATACTCTAAATCTGGGTACTCATGTTCCTTTTCTTTTTTAGTATCCACTTTCTCTTTTTCAGTTTTGTTTTTTTTTGCACTCTTGTCTCTAATTCTTTTCAACTTCATAATTTTATCGCTTTGATTTGTTCCTTTCCTTGATCTTTAGGATTTGGTTCCACAGTACTATGAAAAGTTCCAATGTTCAGTTACTAAGCGCAGTAGCGATATGTCCCAATTGATTTTCAATATTTGTAATTGATTTCCTTGAATTTGTAATTGATTTCCTTGATTATGCAATTGTTAACCCATGTTTAATATCATCTCTTCCATAGACAACTTCTTCTCCTTAATTTGAGTGTTGCTGTTAAATCCTGGAGGATAAGAAGGTCTATAGTTTATATTTCCTTGGTTAGAATAATTTCCTAATGGGTTCACTGGGCTGTTTGCCCATTGTTGATTTGTAGAAGAATTATTATTCCAATTAAAATTTGGGTGATTCTTCCAACCTGGGTTATAATAGTTAGAATAAGGGCTGTTGGGTCTATTAATAGTATTTAAAGTCTCATATGAAAGTTGAACATCCACAAATTGCCCAGATGAATTCTCTTCCATCATAAGAGGTGGTGGAGCATAATTCATCCCATAGTGATCTAATTTCTTTGATATTGTAGCAATCTGTGAAGCTAACATAGATATTGCATCAGAATCATGGATACTATCTACTCTTTTAGGATTTACCCGTTCAAAGGGCCATTGAAAATTGTTGGTAGCCATCTCTTCTATTAATGAATAAGCCTCATCAAAAGGTTTTGACATTAAAGAACCACCAGCCCCAACATCTATAATCGATCTAAGAGATCCTACTAATCTATTATAAAAAGTTTGAATTTTCAACCAATCTGGTAACGAATGATGAGGGCATTTCCTAAGAAGATCTTTAAATCTCTCCCA
>NW_018248060.1:8237-8465 GCF_001263595.1 Phalaenopsis equestris
ATAGCCTTATCCCTCAGCGAAAAAGGAAAAAGTCTAATCGCATCGTTTGAGACTCTGTCATATTTAAAAGTAGCACACAGTTCTAAAAAACTAGCGAGGTGTAAGTTAGGATCTTCATTTGGTGTACCTCTGAATTGATCGTTTTGTACAATTTGGATAATAGCAAATTTAAGCTCAAATGAATTAGCAGCTACATCAGGGTTTTGGATAGATAAGTAAATTTCATCT
>NW_018248060.1:9289-60675 GCF_001263595.1 Phalaenopsis equestris
GAATCTTGGATGTAATCTTCACTTTAGTTGTAAAACTCAACATATTTTAAAAAATCAATTGGCCAGACTGAAAGTAAATTAAGATCGAAGTGAAAAGATCATCACAATTTCTTAAACATTTTCATGCTTCACCAATTCAAATCATCATTTCACAAATCTCAAGACAAGGAGAAAAACTGAGAAAACTACTCAGATCTCATGGGGAAAACAAAACAAAACTCGGATATCATATATAAAATCAACGTCATACAAACTACAACAAGTAAACAAATTTTCTCTAATTTCTCCCTAAGAACACTCCTCAAAGTTCCTCTGAATCTCTTCCATTCTTTACAGCACACAGAATTCCTCTTCGAAGCAGCAAGGCGAAGACAGAATTCCTCTTTGAAGCAACAAGGAGGAAGAAATCTCTCACTTTCCCTCCACTCTTACAATCTCACGAAGAATTCACCACAATATTGGAACCTTTTTAATCTTTAGGAACTCTCTCTAACACATCCTTCCCTCTCTAGATGCTCTCTCTCTCTTAATTTTCGGCCAAAATAGTCTTTTAAAGTTGTGGATGAGCTTTGTCAAGAGTTGCCTAAGCATCCCTTCAAAATTTGGGCTTATCCAAAGCCTGATTAGGCATAACCGCTGAGCTTGCCATCGGCGGCCTCGAGGGCGCTGTCGGCGGACCTTCTTAAAGAATTAATTATGGAATCTAGGGAAAATCTTGCCGTCGGCACCATAGTTCAATTCTGCACATTTTGGCCCTTTTCGCACCAAATTCGCTCCTTTTTACATCTTTTTGTTCCAATGACCCTAATTCATCATTCCTGCAACAAAACATAAAAAAATACCTTTCTTTAAAGTATAATATCATAAAAAATAGTGTAAAATAGGTTTGAAAATCTCAATATATTTTCCTCTGGTCAGCTTACGATCGGTAAAATGATGTTAAGAGGATTCAACCAAAAGGGAGAGAGAGCCCTTGGATCAATTACATTACTTATGAAGTTTGGAGAACTAGTAACAACCACTAAGTTTACTAAGTTTCATATCTTCATATCATCAGTGCTGAGACCTCTTTCAATGCTTTACTTGGTTGACCATGGATTCACGAACACAATATGGGTCCATCGTCTCTACAGCAGTGCATTAAATACTACAAATATGGGCAAGAACATTGCGTCAAGCGAGATTTACAACCATTTTCAGTTCATGAAGTTGGTATTCATGAAGATGCTGTCTGCTACGTGCCTCCAAAGAAAAATGTCTTCTCTCGTGAAATTATGACAAATAAAGGAGAAGATTCAAAAAAATCACAAAGAGGAAGCCATTCAACTTCGCTCCAGCAATTTTCCACCACTCTCTTGCAACAAGTTAGGGAGATTCTCTTAGTTCGCGCTCTCGAGGGCATGGCCGTGGATGTGGACGAGGAAGAACCAACTTAATTGCTGAATGGACTAGGCCAACCATCAACATTGATGATGAAGAAAGTTTTGAAGATGAAATAATGATGATAAAATAGAAGAAACCTCAGTACTAGTTATTTTTGGAAGATACGGAGAAATGCGAATATGAGACAATGTATGATCGGATAAACCACTATGTGAACACCATGAACCTTACTCCGATTCTCCCTCAAAAGGTTGAGAAAAGGTTGAGAGTTGAAGTCCATAGCGCTAGTTCAAAGCCGATCAAGTTTTATCATGCTTCTACCTCTACTAATCTTGAAAATTATGTAAATTTGGATGATGGTTCTACTTATGTAAATCTTGAAAATTATGTAAATTTGGATGATGGTTCTACTGAATTAATGGAATTGCCTTTTGGTTATTTTTTGCCTAGTGTACGAAAGTTAATTCAACAGGGACATTTACTAAAACAAATGCAAAAAGATAAACTACAAATTTTTGAAAAATTATCGAATGTTAAAAGTCAAACTCCTAACTCGTAAGAGCGTCTCAGATTCGGTATAGTCGGATCGGTCGATTATTCAAAATTTTGCATGGTTGTTACTAGTGAATCAGGAGAGGAATGCCTTGATGTGGAGGATGACAGTACTGATTTGCTAATAGAAGATGCTCTGCTAGAATTTGAGGAGGAAATCAAATCAACTGCCAATGAATTGAAAGAAATTAACCTCAGGATGGAAGAACAAACTCAACCTACATTTATAAGTTCTCTATTCAATGATGAAGAATCTTTAGAGTAGATTAAACTGTTAATAGAATTCAGAGATTGATTCACATGGAGTTATGATTAAATGCCAGGACTGTCAGCAGAGGTTGCAGTTCATAAACTTGGGATGAAAAAAGATATAACCCCAGTGAAACAAGCACATAGAAGAATGCGCCTCGAAATAGAGCAGCAAGTCATCGTTGAGGTGAAGAAATTAATAGATGCTAACTTTATAAAAGAAGATAAATACCCCACGTGGATAGCTAAAATTGTGCCAGTTAAGAAGAAAAATGGACAAATCCGTGTTTGGGTCGACTTCAGAGATTTGAACAATCAGAGATTTGAACAAAGCATATCCAAAAAATGAATTCCCATTTCGATACTAAAAATGATGGTGGATATCACTTCTACACATGAAATCTTCTCCTTCATGGATGGATCATCGGAATACAACCAAATCAAGATGGCTCTTGAAGATGCAACACTTACAGCCTTCAGAACACCTATTGGGATTTCTGCTACACAGTGATGTCGTTTGGCTTAAAGAAAGCTGGATCAACATACCAACGAGCTATAAAGATGATTTTTTATGATATCATTCACAATAAAGTGGAATGTTACGTGGATGATTTGGTCATCAAAGGTAAATGAAAGATAGACCATCTGTAAGACTTAAGGATCTTGTTCGAACGGTTACAACGATATGACCTTAAGATGAATCCCTTAAAGTGTGACTTTGGTGTTATCTCTGGGAAATTTATAGGTTTCGTTGTCCGTCATCGGAGAATTGAGATTGAACCAGATAAGATTAAGGCTTTCTTTGAAATACATCCACCCAAAACCTTGAAACAACTACATTCCTTCCAAAGGAAGTTGGCGTATCTGAGGCGCTTTTTTTATAATCTCTCATGTTGGTGTCAGCCCTTCTCGGCATTAATTAAAAAGGATGCCAAATTCATTTAGAAAGTGAAATGCCAGCGGGCCTTTGAGAATGTTAAATAATATTTAATGATACCTCCTGTTTTGGCAGCCCCTATCCAGGGAAAACCATTGATACTTTATACCGCGGCCTTAGATGACTCTTTTAGAGCCCTCTTAGCCCAAGTCAATGACGAGGGTAAAGAAAACACATTATACTATTTGAGTCGCCGCCTAATACCGACGGAGATATGGTATCCACCTATTGAGAAGCATTGCTTAGCTTTGATTTTCGTCGCCTAAAATATTAAAAATTACATGCTTTCTCATAAGATTACGCTAATCTCAAAAGTTAATCCATTGCAATATTTGATGACCCAACCAACACTCTCCGGATGTCTAGTCAGATGGTCAATGATTTTATCAGATGGGATGGTCAATGATTTTATTGCAATTTGATATAACTTTTGTTCCCCTCAGTACTATCAAAGGACAGATTTTAGCAAACTTTCTCGCTGCACACCCACTGTCAGCTGGGTCCACGAACTACCAAATGAACAAATACTACAAATGGAATTCTCTAGTGCATAATACTGGGAGATGTACTTTGATTGAGCTTCGTCAGCTAGAAGAGACAAAGGAGCAGGCACAGTTATACCAGGAAAAGCAGGGATTGGTCTGATCTTTATCACGCCAGATAAGAGCATGCTGAGGTTCTCACACCACCTGACAGAGCCATGTACCAATATTGAAGCAGAGTATGAAGCCTTAATTACCGGATTAGAGTTGGCAATCTTGATGGACATAACAGATATTGTCATTTATGGTGACTCTCAACTTGTCATCTAGCAAGTCGCCAGTAAGTACAATATTTTAAAACAAAGGTTAATTGAATACCATCGGTACACAATGAAGCTACTAGAGCAGATTCCAGTGTAACTTTCTACCGGATTCCTCAGAGAGATAATGTCTGTCCTGACGCTCTAGCAAAACTTACAAAATAATTAGAATGTCTCCTGGAGGATTTCATTGACATTACAATACAAGGAAGATAGGTTTTCTCTCGAATTGACCTTGACAATTTACACAAACTCGAAAAATAAGAAGAAATGATGATTGCGGTTACTGATATCAATCAAGATTTGCACAAGCCATTTATAGAAGATTTACAAATTGAAAAGCTGCCAGAGGTCAAGTCTGAGGCACATCACATTAAAAAAAAGGGCTATGTCTTGCGCTCCAGTGGGTGACGACCTCTACAAAAGATCATTCGATCATATGTGGCTATGATGTTTGAGCAGAGCCAAAGCACATAATATTGTTAAATAAGTACATGCCGGATTGTGTGGCTCTCACCAGTTAGGACCAAAGATGAAAATGAAGATCAAGAGACCTGGATATTATTGGATGACAATGATGTCTGATTGCATGGATACAACTAAAAGATGTCACCAGTGCCAAGTGCATGGGGTGGTCTTGCTCCAACCTCCAAATGTGCTACACCCAACAGTCGCCTCATGGCCATTCAAGTGCCATTCAAGTGTTGGGGTGTTGGGGCATGGATATAATAGGTCTGATAAACCCTTCGTCTTCAAAATGACACAGATTTATACTTGCAGCTATGGATTACTTTTCCAAATGGGTAGAGGCAGTGCAGTTACAAGAGGTTACGACACAACACATCCTTCAATTCTTTAAAAGCCAAGTTGTCTATCGTTTCGGAGTACCGCGAAGAACAATTTTTGATAATGGGATAGCCTTCAAAAGAACCAAAATGAAGAATTTCTTCAAACGACACAGGATAGTTTGGAGATATTCTACAATTTACTATCCCAGAGCAAATGGATTGGCTGAGGCCTTCAACAAGATGTTTGTATAGATTTTAAAGAGAACATTAGATAAAAATAAAAGAGATTGGCACAACAAATTATTATAAGCCTTGTGGGCTTACCAGACAACGTTCAGGACTCCCACTTAATGCACACCCTACATGCAACATGGTCATGTACGGGTCTGAGGCCGTACTACAGTTAGAAGTTCAGACGCCCTCTCAGAGTCACTGTTGCCAATCAATTTACATCAAATAAAAAACTCAGACTCAAGGAATTAGAGAGTCTTGAAGGAAAGTGACTAGAAGTACAATAACATTTGTAGCTTTATCAAGCAAAGATGTCACAAACTCATGACATATTGGTTCGCCTAATGACATTCAAAGTTGGTGACTTTGTCCTCGTGCGCAAAAGACCCATTCTTTCACACCGTAAGTTAGGTGGAAAATTTAAGCCAGCTTGGGAGGGGCCATTTGTCGTAGAAAAGGACTATGTAGGAGGAGCCTACCAGCTAGTAGATTTCTGTGGTGAGAGACCCATGCTGCCAATCAACAAACGATGTTTGAAGACATAATACGCAACCTGATATTGCTTGACATTACTTGGCATGAAAATTTGAAATTTTGATTGTTCTGGGGTTATTTATTTGGCCAAAACATCTGTGATATGTTCCAAAATGTGACCGGGTCTAAAATTTTGTAGTAAATTTAACCACAATTTAATGAAAATTTTTGAAATTATAAACTTCAACTTTCTCTATTTTAAATTTGATATTCTACTAAATTAAACGAGATACATACATAAATAAATAATTTTCTCACCAACATAAGCTAAAATTTTCTTTAACAAACGCTTTTTTTTTTCTTGTTCACGTTAAGTTTCAACTCAGTGATATTTTTCCTGTTGTCTGCTGAGAAAATTTTCAGGCCAGAGGCTGATCTTTGCTTTTAAAGATGGCTGGGACCTCACACAAAACAAGAAAATGACGTCGAAGGGCGGCACCATAGACTTTGACATGGACTTTAGTCAAGTCTACATGGACTATGAGGGTCCTCAGATGGATGTGGTTGGTCGTCAGGAAAAGGAAGGGCTACCATCACTGCTAAGGTTAAGTACCGAAGATAGTTTCTCACTGAAGGGGAAATATGTGATAGTATAGCAAGATCCGATGGAGGGGACTAGTCATCTACTGTCTATGAATACTACACCGACTGGAGGCCTAGTCATTGCCAATGATGAAAGAGTGCCAGATGCACCGGTAGAGAGGACTCTGCGGCGGAACGCTCAGTGTAGGAACACTAACCACCAAAAGCATAGGACTTTCTTACAAGAAGAGAAAAGATGCCAGAAGGAGGCAGAAAACTTGATCACCCATATTCCTAAGGGAAATATCTACAATCCAAGCATGAGAGAAACCTCTTCCAGCTTGCCTGCTTCAGACGGTGTGTCCGAATTTGTTACAGAGCCGGAGATACCACCGGTTTCAGATGTTCTTTGTACGAGTTGTCCGACATGCAAAGCTGAGATATTTACACGTACATTAGCTACAGGGCATTTGTGGATGACAAAAAATGCCATATGTATTCCAACTGGATCAGGAGCTGGACAAACTACTACCATACGAGCTATGAGAGGGTCGCACCTCTAGGCACATGAAAAAAGGGAATTCTTGTCCTGCAGCATGGCTTAGTAGGTCGACTTGATCAGGAGCTTGCCCCACCATATACAGACACTCAAAGGATTCCTCTTTACTACATTTCGTCATAGCTGATATAATATATATTAGACATGCTCAGCTTATGATATGTACTCAACTTGGGATATTTTTAGATGTACTTTGATGCAGTCAACATAATTGTACTTTTTGAGGCTTTCGCTTGCACTCAATTTGTAACACTTTACTGGAGCAGATTAATGAAATCTCTTTTAGAATTTTTTTTATTTGTTCAATTGCCCTTTTTGTGTCATGGATAAAAGCCAAGAAGCCCTGTGTTGGTTCGAGACTACAATGAACAAAGAATGAAACAATAAAAACTTGATAATAATAAAATTCAAATAAAATACCCTTTAAGAAAACAAAAAAAATCAACCAACAAAAAAATTTAAAATTTGAAAACATATTTGGATGATTAAATGTGATAAAAACTAGAAGAAAAGAAAATAAATATGTTAAGTTGATTCACTCAATTTCGAGTTCTCTTACTCTTTCCTCGCGTAGCATGACTATCCTTGTTTGCACTAATTCTCTTCGTATACTTGAGGAATTTCACATTCTGCATAAAACGTCACAAAATTTTACACATCTTCTTAACCAATGTCAATCTTTTCACATGAGAGAAATTTATGAGTTCGACACCACAAACTTTCTACACTACATTCCTGCCCTCGAGGCCAATATCGAAACACTATTTTCCTTTTCACAACCTTTTGAGATTGGTGTAAGGCCCCCACCACGGTGTCCAATTCTCTACAAACATCTTCGAGATAGGAGTAAGACTCCCCTTTATGGAACATCGCATCCTATTCTCAACCTTTGTGGTTGGTGTAAGACCCCAGCCACGACATCCAATTCTCTACTTACATCTTAGAGATTGGTGTAAGGTCCCGCCACGACATCCAATTCATTACACAAATCATTGAGATAGGAGTAAGAATTCCCTTTACAAAACATTGCATCCTATTATTAACTTTTTGAGATTGGTGTAAGGCTCTCGCCACGACATCCAATTCTCTACCTACATCTTTGAGAATGGTATAAGGCCCCTTCCAAGGCTTCCAATTCATTATCTACATCCTCAAGATTGGTAAGGCCCCCTCCACGACATCCAATTCTCTACCTACATCTTCAAGTTTAGTGTAAGACCCCCTCCACAACATCCAGTTCTCTACTTACATCTTCGAGATTGGTGTAAGGGCCCCGCCATGGCATCCAATTCTCTACCTACATCTCTGAGATTGGTGTAAGGCCCACACCACAACGTCCAATTATTTACTCACACCTTTCAAGATTCGAATAAAACCCCCACCACGACATCCTAATCTCAATATTTAAGGTCATCACCTAAATACTGATTCCCTTCCTCTATAATAACCTAAATTGTGATAATAAAAAACCCACTCTCCTGCCCTAGCAAAAGTTCCTAATCCTTGATCTTGATCAAATATTCACTTGCTAATTCCCCAGTGGAAACAAATAGCACACACAATTCTACACCTCCTTCTAAGTCTGCTGACTTAGGAGTCTTTGTTGATTTTGTTGATCCTGTCGGTCAACTCTAATACCCGCAGTGTGCTTGTCCAGCACACCACACCGATTGGGGGTCCATTCATTGAACTCACTTTCGGTTGAGGTTTATTTTTTCCTCTTTAGTAGCCTAGGTTCTAGCCATATGACTTTCCTGTTGACTATTCCTAGATAACTAGAAAAGGAACCCTCACCATTAGAAATTCTAAACTCCCCTTTGCACAACTTGAAGTTCCACATGTTGGTCTTAACCTCTAGCACTTAGTAGGTGGGGTCACTATGAGGAAGCTCAAGGAGTGTCCCCCTAGGACTGCCTGACCTTAGGCTTGACCCTAAGTGTTGGTCTGGAGCTAGTTCACTCACTTACACTCACTCTCACTCACAATTACTCACAACCCTAAACCTAAAATTTCTTGACTTTGATCCCTAGATCCTTTGGGAGACTCATGTAGATTGTTCTCTAAACCCACTAGCCCTAGGCTAGGGTTTAACTAAGACCAGTGCATAGAGGACCCAAATGGCGATTCCATTGGACCATACCCAAGTTCTACCAAAATGTCCAACTTCGCCTTATTCCCCCAAATCCACCCAAATTACCTAAATGCCCTTGAAACCCTAAATTTGGTCAAAATCCTCAAATTCACCCAAAATATCCAAATTTATTCAAAAATCATTTTAAACCATTTTAAGATACCCAAATTACAAAAAACCACCAAAAATTGCCAAATTTACCAAAATACCCCCAAAATTACTAAAAGACCTTGGCACCCCAAGCTTTCCCGAAACCTCTGAAATCACATAAATGTTTCTAGAACCAATTTGGACCCTCCAATCGAACCTAATTTGACCAAAACCCCCAAATTGCCTAAAGGCCAAACTTTCCCAAATTCATCTCAAATGTCCATAAATTTGGCACAAATTTCCCTCATGTTCAATTCTAAACTCAAACGTACCCTTCATATGACCAACCTAAACCAAATCTAAGTTTAATTGGCCCATGCTTTGAGCCCAATTTTGATCTAAGTCAAGCCCCCAATTTTGGCCCTATGACTTAATCCCACTAAATAGAACCCATAACCTACTCAATTTACCATAATTTATGTTGAAAACTCTTGATAACAATCCTACACATCAAACTTGACCTTCAATTGGCCTTAATGAAGCCTCAATAACATTCAATTTTAAACTAAGTCCAAAAATCCCCAAATTTGCCCTAAATTGGCTATGTCCCCAAATTTCACCAAATTGATAGCCCTAACCCAAAAATTGAGACCCAATTTATGTTAAAAACTCTTCATGGTGTTCTTATAGACCATTTTAAACAATCAATTTGGAGTTAGTCCAACCTTAGCCCAACCTATACCCAAGTCTAGCCCAACATGCCAAAATTGACAAAAATCCCAAAATCCGTCAACATGAACCCCCAGTTGAACTCAAAATTATTTCAACCCTTCAACAAAAATATTCATTACAATCTTCTACACAATGTTGATCAATTAATTGGGCTCAAAGTTATGGCGAACCTAATCCAAACCCAACCATTGGCCATTTAGACACACATTGAACCCATGCACCAAAATTGACATAGCCATGTCAAATTGACCAAGGCAAGACTTCTATAGCCAAATTTTTGGTCCTAGTAACCAAGCTAGACCCACTTAAGCCACCCTAGATGAGCCATGCACCAAACGACACCAAAATTAAGGGATTTGTTTCATAAATTACTTAAGCGAAAGATATCTTTGCCAAAAATTATATGTTGTGACAGATTCCTCTAAGGTTCTTGAGCCACCTAGGCACCTCCTCTGCCATTGCTAGTTTGCGTAGTCACTGAAGCACCTAAAAAATGAGAGCCAACATACTTAAATCCTCACCCAATTTACCCATCTAAGCTATCCCCTCTCTGGCCATGGCTATAAAACGGCCTCTTCAGGACCAAAGTTTGGGTGCTAAAATTCTCAAGGAGACCCTGCCTAACTGCTCCCACATCCTCTTTGAGACCTCCTCAGTGCAACCTAACCAATTCCCTGCCCTAATTTCCCTTGTCGGAGCTCAATTTCAATGCTAAAATCCTTGCCGGAAATAGGATACTCTCCATCGCAACTCCACACTGAACCAAAATAAAATTAAACTTGCCTAAATCTTCCCCATAGTGAGAGAAGAAGCCCCATCAAAGCCCCCTCGTAGAGAGCCTCTACCCAAGTCATTAATCAACACCCAAATTTGGTGGGTCTAGAAATTTCACCACAATAAGAGGTTCAATCCTTAGCCTCCTTGGACCTCCACAAACATGTCAAGCACCTCTATTTGAAGCTTCCCTTCTCAAAGCAAAGGTATAAACCTCCCCACTATCTCAAGCTTGTTTTAATTCTACACTTTCATAGATCTAATTTCAAGCCATGTTAGTCATATAGATAGCTTCTTTTAGGCTTGATGAGTCTTTAGAAACAAACCCAAGTCGATTTAGTTTAGTGTAGCTCAAGTTCTTAAGCTTAGAAGGTGGACAGCTCTCGGGATGAAACAGATGGGGACGACGACTCACGACCGTTGGATGGCGCATGTATCAAATGGATGAGAGAGATGAAGCTGGACAGCGCTTCAGTACATAAAGCGGAAATCCAATCGGCACTGAGTCGGAAGGCGACATCCAACCAGAGCGTGCCATGCAAGTCTTCGGAGCCGTCACATGATGTCGTGGTGCCGCGTGGTTTAAGTAAGAAAATAGGATTTAATAATTCAAAAAATACCCCCTAAATTCAAAAATCCATATCTTGGTGTAGAAAAATCAGAAAAATAAAAGAAAAATATCTTAGTACTCAGTTAACATAGGATAACATTGTGGAAATGGTTTGAGGTTTATTTGATCCATATATTCTTTTTAATTAATTAAATATTATTTTGAGTATTTTGATTGTCCATGCATTCAAATATTTCACTATGGCATGCTATTTGGGTCATTTGTAGCCTCTGTCATGAGAGATCTTCCCTGATTTTTCGAAATTCAACGGAGACCCTTATGAGGATATATGTGTTTTTCTAGTTTATGTCTATTATTTGCATAAATCCATCATAATAATTAGCATGTTGCTTAAAAAAATCCAAGAAAATTTTGGTAGGTTCACAGTGACCAGAGAACCCTAGGAAATTTTGTCAGAGAACCCTAGGAAACCAGAGAACCCTAGGAAATTTTGTCATGAGACCTAATTTTCACAAAACCCTAAAACACATAGGAAATTAATTTGGCAAAAAAAAACATCTAAATGACATGATTTTAATTCTCCATTATAATTTGAAGTTCAGAGGACTCCCCATAAAAAATTCAAAATATTTTGAGTTCATTTGATAACCTAATTTAATTTTCTAAGTTAAAGGCTAACACTTAAAATATTCATAATAATTAAAATATAACTCAAAAACTCATTAAATTTGGTCCAATTGGTTCCCTAGTCTAAGTCTACCTCCAGTAAAAATTTCAAGTGATTAGGCTTTGTCTTGGTCAAGTTATTAATTTTCTTTGAAAAATCACATTTTCTCCTCTGATGTCTTAATTGACCGATGAGTGAGGTAGGATAAAAATTCCAAAGTAATTTGAATTAAATTTAATGAATTATGAAGTGATTGACCTCAGGACCAAAGGTATAATTTTGGAAACTTAATCTTAATTAATAGTTAGGCTTAATTGAATCAGTTAGGAGCAATCTTTGATCTTAATTAACACTACCAGATGATTGAAACACAATGAATTAATTAGTAGAAATCAATTTCATTTTTATTAATTAAAGGATAAATTTCCAATTTCCTATATTATAAAAATTTGGAAGACTATTAAATTAAATGATCCTAGACTTAGGGGTATGATTTTGGATGTTAATAAGTCATTAATTTAATACCCCTATTTGGTGTTAAAATGACATTCAAATGTTTTAATAATGAATTATTATCACTTAAAATTCAATTTCTTTCAAAACTTACTAATACATCCACCAAGGTCTTAAGGGCTTAGTTTTGACATAGGCTAAATCAAATTTGGTTAAATGAGGATTAGAAAAGTGAATGTAACTAGAAATTGAACACCTTTAAAACACTTCAAGCCCAAGTTAAAACTAAAATTAGCTAGGTGTCTTAATAGCATTAAATTGCCCCTTCAAGGGTCTTCACCCACATAATTTTTAAACTAAATGACAAATGATAATCAACTTACTCTTATGGATAATTTAAACTTCAGCGTTCACTGAGCATTGGAGGTATTCACAGAATGTATTATTAAGCAACATAATAAGTTTAAATGACCTTGAAACTTTTCACCAGGGGGTGAGAGGGAAGCATGGATCTGCCTCTTTCTCCTGACCTTTTGGATACCTCGGAGGTCTACTAAACTTAGTATGTTTTACTTAATAAAATCATCCTTAATCAAATTAATGAGAGCTCACCAAGAAATGATTTAGGATTTGGTAGATCATCAGAACCTTATTTCTCCGCTTTACATAAAATGCTTTAAATATATAAATACTTTTGCTTCCATTTTGAGTTTCATTTTAAGATGATGGGAAGACCATCCAGGTACGCTTTTATTGTTATTTATTTTACCTACACTTCTAGTACCTACACTTCTAGTTTTCCATACTTTACTTTCCAGTACATTACTGTACTTACTCACGCGCATGTATGATCAAAAAAACAAACTTGCATGTTAAACAATGATGTCACCCAGCATGAAAACCAAAACTGTTAGCATAGTTGCAAAACCCAAAACTAAAACCAAAACTAAAATCAACCAAGACAAAATTCACCGCCACAACATTCAAAATATAAGACAACTCAAAATTTAATCACAAACATCACAAAATCACAATTGCAACTAAATGCAACTAAATTGCAACTAAATTAAGATGTCTCTATCAGATTATGGGGAGTCCCTTGGAGGAGGTAACTTACAATTGCTAACGAGGCTTGCATGGGTCTAAATGAAAGTATGGAACTCATTAAGTTGAGTTTAGTAAAATCATTTGGACTAAGCAAATCCAATAAAAAATAATGGTACTAGAATGAGGGAACTGTAAGATCCTAACCAGTGTTGCTTTAATCAACTTTAATATGCCCTCCTAATATTTAAAGAACCATAACCAGAGGGACATCTGATTTGACATTATGACCCGACACATTAAAAAACTTAAACTCATCATGATGAGGAGCTTGTAGCTAGAATTGTGGGCAGCACGACCACCTTCAACAACAAAGCATGTCTACACCAACCAAACCATTACTTAGCATTGAACAACAATCCATAAAATTTTAAGGTTGTTCCCTAGTACGACATAAATCCTCAACTTATTCATAGGCCTTTGTATGGTTCTACCATACAATATAAGCCCTAACTCATCTTAGGATTCCAAGTTTGTCGTTTGTTACGACCTAAATCCTCACATATTTTTTGTGTGTTTGTTTCACATGAGCTATTTTTTTGATAGTTTCACGTGAGTGTAAGCTCTAATTAATAACATTGATAAGATGAAACAATCTAAATAATCTCTCTCCAAAATTGAAGCCAAACCATAGGGCAACATGGGAAGTCACCGAGGTTCTCCTTAGGATTTGTGACATCCCCTAGTTCTTCCTCCTTTGGACTCTACAACAAAATATTCCAAATTTGAGTCATTCATCTTTCACACCTATTTGTCTGATCTCGTTGAAAAGTCATATCCTTTCAACCTCTTTGAAGACAATATTCTTTGATTTTTATTGAGAGTTTTCTTAAGTAACATCAGTTATCTAAGATGTAATTAATTATGGGGGCATGCCCTTATAGGAAGCTTTTCTAAACCAAGCTTAATATATACCCTATTTAATTCTTCGTACTAAATAAAGGAACTTGTCGGCAAATAAAATGGCTTCGTAGACCAAAGAGATGTCATATGTTTCTTAGTTTATTTAATTAAGCCTCATCCTCAAGTTTTGTGTTTATCTTTCAGGATAGATACAGAGTTTGAGGTGTAGTGCTCCTTTAAACTATTAAAAATATGTTGTTAGTTTGATTTCATATTTTTCTAAAACTATATATATATATATATATATATCTGTCTGTGTGTGTGTGTGTGTGTGTTTGTGTGTGTGTGTAACTTAAATGTCCTTCCGAAGCGGGCGACAAGATTTGGATTCCAATGACCGACAGCTTCTAACGGGCAACTCCACGACCCAAAATAGTGTCGACAGGAATGTTGAAACTTCTATAATGTAATTTAAAATTGATCAAAATTAGAGATATTTAGGTGTCCATAACACTTAAGACAATTACCCAATGATAAGGAAAGCCTTGGTGAAGGAAAATTTCATTGAACCTCCTTAAGTCTAAGCTAAACATATCACTATAATCATCCCCACTTTCTTTGGGAGCCATAAGAGTGACGCCACCCACTGAGAAAGCTTGAAGAGGTTTTAGTTGGGAGACCCATGCATGGTCACTTTATTCCCATAATGTCTGATGTGATTCCTGATACACCTAAAATATATAGTATTTTTGTATACATTTTTAAACCTATTTTTTTGGATATTGTGCTTTAATGGAAGGTATTTGTGTGTTTTTATGTAAAGTAAATTCAAATGGTTGAAAATTAGTAAAAGGAGTGAAAAAGGATCAAATTTAGAGCAAAAATGAAAAAGTTGTGTGAAGTATTGGTCTATAATGCTAGAATAAGTTGTGATGATTTTAATCCTTGTACTTCATTTACTTCTTTTTTTTGCCAAATAAGATGTTAACATTTGTTGTAAGAACATTTAAGATCTGAGATGGTATTTTCTCAGTCAACTAATGGTAATAATCACATGAGATTGTATGGATGAGAATGTAAGCCATATAGTTGAGTGCAAATAAATAGGGAAATAAACTTTGAGGGTTATAGAGTTAGAAGACTTTGGAGTGACAGGCTAAATCCACCAATTTAGTTTATTATTTTAGGTCTTGATACAGGATGTTAGCCACAAGGTGGAGGGAGAAGAGGGAAGTCTAGAGTGAGAGTTAGTATCTTCGCTAAAGAGTTTGTCTTCAGGACTATTCAAACTTTAAACTAGCCATTGTTCTTTTTATCATCTCTAATAAGGGTGAAGAATAATATTGCTCCTATTTGGCATAACACAATTTGAATACTTCCACAAAAAAATTATATACATTTTACAAATTCATGATAAGGAAAAATATATTTTATTTATATTGCTTTCATCTTACAAAAATCTATTTAAATTTTGTTAGTTCCTTACTCTTTTTTCAATTATCAAAATATACAAAAAAAAATCGAAATTTTATTTTTGTTAAAGCATCTATAGTTTGAGTAAGAATATTTTGCAAAGTAGAGTTTGTTATCTAATTTCCTCTTAAAAAATTGTATTACTCCAAGTAGGTTCGATATTCGGGACTTAATCAAAAAGTCCTATATCACTTGATAATGATATGTATATTTGCATAGTCCAATGTTTAAATTTATTAGTTGTACTCTTATTTGTTTTGAAGTCAATTTTTTGGCGTCATTGTAAAGGAAGAAATATAAATAAAGAAAATTGAGAACATAAACATGCATACTTCAGAGTATTGTCATATAAGTCGGGATGAAGTTTTTTGCATCATTGCTGGGGAGTAGTAAAAACAATTTAATAAAAATTTTGAAGTAATTTTTAGGGAAGCAAATGTCTATTTTTAGAAAGTCTTATTTAAACTTTTAAATTTATTATAGTAATATCATAGTGTTGTTTTTATATAAGATCTTATTTGTGTGATTTTATTGTATGTTGTTTCGTAGTAATGTATGCATAGTTCATGTTCTAAAGGACTAGTGTCCTATGATTCCTAATTAGAAAGAACTATTGAGAAAATAAAAAAAAATTGAAAATACAAAAAGATCAAAATTTTCAAGAAATGACAAATCAAAATAATCAAATTGATGAAATTAATCAAGAATTTATATCTTTAAGTGATTAGACAAACCCTACAGTTAATGAATTAAATTGTAGTATTCAAAAACCTGTCGTAGTGGCTAATTCATTTGAACTTAAACCTGTTGCAGTAGCTAATTCATTTTAACATAAACTTGTTATTATTCAAATGGTATCAAATAATCAGTTTGGGGGAGCACCAACTGAGATTACTACATTCTTTAGCACTTGTATCACAACTTGGGGTGATTTTGCACAGAAATTCCTTACTAAATATTCTCCACCTTAAAAAAGTGTGAAGCTTAGAAATGATATTACATCTTTTTGCCATTTAGAAGGGGAATCTATTAATGAAGTGTGGGAATGAATTAAAGAACTACTAAGAAAGTTTCAACACCATGCTATACTAGATTGATTAATAATTCAAACCTTTTATAATGGATTAGTTGGATCTCTTAGATCTATTATCGATGTCCCTACTGGTGGTCATTAATGCCAAAACCATTTCATGATGCATATGTTTTAGTTGAAGAGATTGCTACTAATAATTTTTAATGACCTTCTTAGAGGGTAAATCCTAAGAAAGTAGTCAATATTCATGAATCTGATGCTTTTGTGATGTTAGCAAATCAAGTTACTATAATTTCAAGGAAGTTAGACCAATTTACAATGAAAAATTTTCAACTAATTTCAATGATTTAAGAGAATTCATTATTCCAAGTGGTAGATTCTCAAACTCACTAGAAAATCTGAATGCCATAATTAATAAGCCAAATAACCCATATTCAATCTATTATTACCCAGGTTGGAAAAACCATTCTAACTTTAACTAGAATAACAATACTTCGAGTGCTAATATTCATTAACGGGGAACAACCAAGTAAACCCATTGCAAAAGTAGAACAACTAAGGTAATAATAATTATAGACCTACTAATCCTCTAATTTTTAACAATAATCCACAATTTAAGGAGAAAAAGTTGTCTATAGAAGAAGTGGTGTTACAAATGGGAAGTCAGTTACAAACAAGGACCTACGATTAGAAATATTGAGAATCAAATTAGGAAAAAAACAAAATCATTAAGTAATAGATCCCATGGAAAACTTCCTAGTAATACAAAAGAAAATCCAAAAGAACATAACAAAGAACAAGTAAAACCCGTTCATTTTAAGTGGAAGAGAGTTAGAAGGTATAACTTAAAAAGAGATTGAAGTAGAGAGAAGAAATTGAAAAGCCTAAAGAGGTTGCTCTGAAATGTTTTGAGAGACCTAAGTCTCCACTAAAAATTGACTTGTAAAAAACACATCCTCCATTTCCTAAGATACTTAGTCAAAAAAAGTTAGATAAACTTATTTCAAAATTTTTGGAAATCTTTAAAATGCATAAACTAATATTTCATTTGCTGAAGCCTTAGAACGAATGCCAAGCTATGTGAAGTTTATGAAGGATATTCTTAACAAAAAAAGAAAGTTCAAAGATGATGATACTATTACACTTAGTGGAGAGTGCAATGATATGATTCAGAAAAAACTTTTTAAAAAGCTCAAAGATTTTGGTAGCTTAACAATTCCATGTGCAATAGGAGATAAATTTTATGAGAAATCTTTATGTGATTTAAGTGCAAGCATTAATCTTATATCATTATCAATATATAAATAATTTGGATTAGGAGAAATATCCTCTACTACTGTAACTTTGCAATTAGCAGATTGTTCAATAACATGTCTGTAAGTACAAATTTTAGTAGGGGGTCATCCTTTGGAAGCTGTCGGTCGTCGGAATCGGAATCCAGTCGCCCGCTTTGGACGAGCATTTAATTTATATATATATATCTGATTCCATATCTTTCAAAATTTAGATAAAAGATCACTACACCTCAAGCTATCTATCTATCCAAAAAGATAAACACAAGACTTGAGGGTAAGACTCGATCAAATAAACTAAGAATTATATGGCATCTATTTGGTCTGTGAAAACCATTTTAATTGTAAGTCAACAAGTTCCTCTATTTAATATGTAAAATTAAATAGGTTTTATATTAAGATGTGTTCAAAAAAGTTTCATATAAGGGCAAGTCCTTATAGTTAATTACATCTTAGATAACCAAAGTCACCAAAGAAAACTCTCGATAAAAATCACGGGATATTGTCTTCAAGAATGTCGAAGGGATAGGACTTTTCAATGAGATCAGATAAAAAGGCGTGAAAGAGGAATGACTTAAATTTGGAACATTTTATGGAATCCAAATGAAGAACAACTAGGGGATGTCATCGATCTAGAGGAGAACCTCGGTGGCTTCCCAAGATACCCTATGGTTTGGCTTCAATTTTTGAGAGAAATTATTTAAGTATTGCATCCTGCAAATTTTATTAATTAAGACTTGCATTTGTGTGAATATTCATGTGAGACAATCACAAAAATAGCCTCGATGATGTGAGTATTTAGGCAGTGAAGAACGACAAGCTTGAAATCCTAAAACATGTAAGGGCTTAGACTGTACTGTAGAGTAGTACAAAGGCCTAAAGAGAAGTTGAGGATTTATGTCATGCTAGGCGAACAATTTCAAAATCTTATGGCTTGTTGTTTAATTCTAAGGAATGATTTAGTTGATGTCAACATATTTTGCTGTTGAAGATGGTCGTGTTGCCCAAAATGGTAGCTCCAAGCTCCTTGTCGTGGAGAGTTTAAGTTTTCTAATGTGTCAAGTCAAGATGTCAAACAAAATATTTCTAAGGGTCATGGTTATTTAAATATTATGGAGCATATTAAAGTTGATTAGAGCGGCATCGGTTAGGATCATACGGTTCCCTCATTCCGGTACCACTTTTTTCTTTCGGATTGACATAGTCCAAATGAATTTACTAAACTCAACTTAATGAGTTTCATGCTTTCATTTAGACAGTGGGAAATCTTGTTAGCAACCATAGCTTACCTCCTTCGAGGGATTCCCAATCATCTGATAGAGACGTTTTAATTTAGTTGTGATTTTTGTATTTTTTGTTGTGATTTTTGTATTGTGATGTTTGTGATTAAATTTTGAGTTGTCTTATATTTTGAATGTTGTGGTGGTGAATTTTATCTTGTATGATTTTAAAATTTTTGTTTTGGTTTTGTGGCAATCCTAGCGGTTTTGGTTTTCATACAGGGTGACATCGTTGTTTAACATGCAAGTTTGAAGAAAGAAGTATAGAATGGTAAATGCAACAATTTAAAAGCGTGCCTGTCGATTCTTCTTGTTCCTCCACTTGAAAGGTTAGTACTTGCAAGACATGTATACAATTTATCAAGGAACTTATACTGTAGGAGTAGATGAAGGTATAACTGTCAAACCCCAAGCTATGATTTTATTGAGCCTCGGAAGTTCTTAGTGGATGATTTTAGAACAAAATATGGCAAGTTCAAATTGTCATTCAAAATGTCCAAAAGATTTCAAAGTGCTCGAGGTGTGACCGTGAACTACTTTTAAGATCTCTTGAATTATTTTGAGTTCATCTTTTGAGCTTATCGTATTGTTCTATTAATCATCCAAGTTTAGAGTGTGGCTATCCCGTTATTCAGTGAAACTTTACAATTCAATCATCTCAAGGATAAGAGTCTTTAGTCAATTTGACACTTTACTTGAGAGTTATATTGATGAATTCCCCTAAGACAGACATAAGTAATTAATTATTTGGTGCTCATCACAAATGGGTTCGAAGTGCTTAAAGAGGTGTTAATCCCCAATCATATTATCTTCTAAATCCAATTAGTTGAGTTTTGACACCGAGCCTAGGTCACTACCACACCCTTAACAATATTTAATGGAGGAAAATGGTGGTTGCTAAAATCTTGGATTAAGTGACATTATTCTTATTGAAAGATCAAATTTTCATCAATTTTAGGCTTAATACAATTGAATTATCATCTTCCTAGCATAAGCCCATAACTTAAGAATCATTTGATCTTAACTGACTTCCAAGTCATGAAGATTAGGGAATCATGAAGATTAGGGATTAGGGAAATTATGATTTTGTTGATATTGTAAAAAGGTGGTAATTCAGTTTCTGACTTTAACCCATTGCATTTCAATCATCCAATGCATTCATTAAGGATCAAAATTACTCATCCCTAATGGTTAATCCTAAATTTTGATTAATCCTAAATTTTGATTAATAATCCTAAATTTTGATTAAGGCATGAAAATCTAAAATTACCTATTTGTTGTTTGGGCCTTTTATCTTATAATTCTTCAGGAAAAATTCAAATGGCCTTAAAAATATTTGAGTATCCCATCCATGAATCAGTTAAACTATGAGGGAGGAGAGTGATTTTTCAAATTTTGATTTAATTTAAATAATTATTTTAACTCAAAAATAGGATTTTTCAATGTTAATTGATTTAATTTATCAAAGTAAAGTTTTAATTTATGTGAAAATTATTGGAGGTTTTCCTGGGTCAGAAGAATACTTAGAAAAAAATTTTATGATTTTTGAATAATATTGTAATTATTATAATTATTTAAAGGTCATTCTTAATGATTATTTAAATAAAAAATTGTTTTAATCTTTAAAAATCACCTTTAAATTTTTATTAAACCCTCATAAGTCCAAGAAACTAAGAGGAATAAATTTATATTTTTTAATATTTATTTTGAATTTATGATAATTATTTTAATGGAAAATGAGAAAATTGCCTTTTTAGGCCTTTAGAAATTTATTTTTAATTTAGGAAAATCAAAAAAAAAGTTTTAATGTGTCTTAAGTGATCAGGGAACAATTGGACATATTTTAAACTATTTTTCGTATTTTTAAAAATTTTAGTTATTTTAATTATTTTTTATTTCAAAATATACATTAAGAATAAAATATTTTCACAAAAATGATTTTTATTTTTATTAAATGTCCCAAATCACAAAGAACTCAGAGAACTATCTTTCATAATTTTCCCTGGCTTACTTAATTTAATATAATTTATTTTGTTTAAAAACACAATTTTTACTTACAAAATCCACTTTATTGGACAAATGAACTTAAAATAAATTTACAATTTTTACATGAGTTGAAAAGATTTTTATAAACAATGTGGAATTGATTTTGTTAATTTTTTATGTTTATTTAATTTAAATAAATTAATACAAGGTAAAAACATTTAACTAAGTATAAAAATTCACAAAATGATTCAAAGCATCACATATTTTTCCTAGATTTCTTTGACCACAGAGACCTACTAAAATTTTTCTCATAACAAAGATGATCCCATAATTTTATCAATATTTTAATTTATATGATTAAATAAAGCCAAAATAGCCACTTAGGCTTAAAAATTAAGGTTAGAAGCATAGGGGTGCTTTCTGATATTTGGAAAAATAAGAGGAGATGCCCTCTATCATGAGGAATCAACCATAAAAATTTCAAGCCATGGTGATTAGTGTTTAATCATAATGAATTAAAATTCTTCAGAGAGTATTTAATTAATTAAAAATCATACACTTGGTAAATAATTTTTATTTTTGGTCCACATTATTCTCCTCTATTCACTGAGCAAGAGGGAATTTTTCTTTTATATTTATGATTTTTTTCAGAGAAGATATGAATTTTTGAAGATCAAGCATTAAAAATAATTTAAAAAATCCATATTTCTTACTTAAACACACGACCCCACCTCATCCCACGACGACTCCGAACTCACACGTTGCGCTCCACGATTTGATGTTGTCATCCATCTCAGCTGCCACGCGGATCGCCTTTTCGCACTAAAGGTTGGTCAGACTTGATCTCCTCCGTTGATGAAGTAAATGCGTGATCGCATGGCTCCTTGTTATTGTCCCCAAAAGACCTAACCCAAGAACCGTTCACACTAAAACCTTAAGATCTTTGCCTAAACTCAACCAAATTGCATTGGGTTTGTTTCTAAACCTTCATCTACTTAAGACGAACACATCTACATGGTAGCATGAAATCAAGCCATTACACATGGAGAATCGAAAGAAGCTCGGGCTAGGGTTAGAGCTCAATACCTTTTTCTGAGAGGGGAGGCCTCAATTAGATGGTTGTGGAGCTTCGATTGGGTTCTACGCACCTCTAGATGAAGTAACAGGCCCTAATGAATTGTCTAGCTATGTTTTTGATCAAACTCAATTTCAAGTGTTGGTCTAAAGCTATGCTTGGGGATGTTTGAGAGGGGGCTTTGTCTGGAATCAACACCTCTCACTATAGAGATGGTGTGTGCATAGTTACTTAGAATTTTGTTCACTATGGAGTTATGGAGAAGAATTTCTTAGTTTTAGTCTGATTTTGTGCTCAAAATTAATCTCTCACAGTGAGAACCAGAGGAGGAAGATGGTTGGCTTGAGCTTAGGAATGCTTGGAGAGTCTCTGGTGAGATTTTGGCAGAGTTTCCCTTAGGATTTTAGTTAGCTCTTTTTTGGCCATGGAGACGGTGGTTTAAATAGAGGGGCTTAGGGTGGAGCTCAAGGCTTCAATTAAGTGCATATGTGGAGGACTTCAAAATGCTAAATACTAAACTAAGCTGGACACATTGGATGGGTGAAATTGGGTTTGATTTAAAGCATAGGAGATCTTGGTTTTGGTGTCTTCTGGCCACTAGACTGGCCGACAGGGCCAGGGGTGGTGTCCAGAAGAGACGTGTGAGCCAGAGGAGGGTTCATTTTGATTAACCCTTAATGGTTTGTCATGATGGTGGAGATATCTTGGCTTAGACCCAAAAATGGGATGAAACCCAAAAATGCTTAGACCCAAAAATGGGATGAAATCCCTTAATTTATGGAACAATTGGTCCATAGCCTACCTTGTCTAGTTTAAATGGGGCTAGACTGGTCACTAGGGTGTACTTGGTGGATGTGGTGTCATTAATTTGGTCATTTGGGCATGGCTTGGTGAATTTTGGTGAAGGGGTTCAATTTGGGTCAAATTGGCTTAAAGTTGGGTATGGGTTAGGCTAGCCATGATATTGAGCCCAATTCATTTATCAATTTTTTGTAGATAATTGTCATGAAAAGTTTAGAAATGATTTGGCGTGATTTTGAATTGATTTGGTGTGTCAATTTGAAGGAATTTTGATATTTTATGAATTTGGGTACGATGGGCTTGACTTGGGCTTAGGTTGGGATAGAGTTAGGTTAAGTCCAACTTGATGGTTGGAAATGATCTAGGGGAATGTCATGAAGAGTTCTCAACATCAATTGGGTGTCAATTTTGGGGTTTGGGCATTCAATTTGGTGGAATTTGGGCATGTAGTAAAATTGAGGTAAATGTAAAAATTTGGGCATGTAGTAAAATTGAGGTAAATTTGGGGATTTTGAATTTGGGTTGAAATTGAGTGAAATTGAGGCTTCAACAAGGTCAATTGAGCACTCAATTTGATTACTAGGAATGTTAGAAAAAGTTTGTGATCCAAATTGAGGTAATTGAGTGGGCTATGGGGTTCAATTAGGTGAGATGAGGTCATATGGCCAAAATTGGGGGTTTTGGTTGGGAGAAAAATTAGGCTCAAAGCAATGGTCAATTATGCTTGGATTTTATTTGAAATGATCATAGACATGATGAATTTGAGTTTATAATAGAAATTGGATGGAATTTGATTCAAAATTGACGAACATTTGAGATGAATTTAGGTAATTGGGCCTTTAAAGGCAACTTGGGGGTTTTGATCAAAATGGTCAAATTGATGAAATTCGGTTCAATTGAAGGGTCCAAATTAGTTTTGGGGGCATTGGAGATGATTTTGGAGGTTTTGGGAGAGTTTGGACCACCAAGGGCATTTTTGTAATTTTGGCAAATTTGGGGGTATTTTGGTAATTTTGGCAACTTTGGGTGGTTTTGGTCAATTTGAGTAGTTTCAAATGGTTTGAGATAATTTTAGAGGAAATTTAAGTATTTTGGGTGAAATTTGGAATTTTGGTCGAATTTAGGGTTTGGGAGTGTTTAGGTAATTTGGGTAGATTCTGGGGGCAAAAGACCAAGTTGGATATTTTGGTAAAATTGGGGTGCCAACCACTCTATGTGAGCGATGGACTAATGGAATCCCCATTTGGGTCCTTTATGTATTGGTCATAGCTAAACTCTAGCTAGGGCTAGTGGCTCTAGGGTACCATCTACATGAGTCACCCAAAGGATCAAGAGATCAACGTGACAAAGTTTGGGCTTACGTTTATGAGTGAAAGTGAGTGAAAGTGAGTGCAAGTGATTGAACCAACTCTAGACCAACACCCAGGGTCAGGTATAAGGCTAAGCAGTCTTATGGGGACTCACCTTGAGTTCTCTCGTATTGACCCCACCTACTAAGTGCTAGAGGTTAGGACTAATATGTGGAACTTCAAGTTGAGAAATGAATGGTTTAGAGTTTCTAATGGTGAGGGTTCCTTTTTCTAGTCCTTTAGGAATAGTCAACTAAAAATTCTAATGACTAGACCCTCGGATACTAAAGAGGAAAAACTAAACCTCAACCAAAAGTGAGCTCAACAAATGGACCCCAATAGGTGTGGTATGCCGAGCAAGCACACCGCACGTATTGGAATTGACCGATGAGATCAACAAAACTAACACAAGATTCTAAGTCAACAGACCTAGAATGAAGGGTAAAATTGAGTGACAGTTCTTTCCACTGGGGAGTAATAGATACTCTCATTGGGGAAATGAAAGGATATTGCGAGAATAAGCGTCGGGCAAATTGACAGTCCCAGTAAAGAGTTGATTTGAGTTGAATTTATCAAAGAATGTTTGGATTTCAATTTAGAATTTCAAGGATATAAGATTATGCACAAAGAAGCCATCTTGAGTGGAAAGTGCAATGACTTACCTTTGACTCAAGAGGAAATACAAGTGCAGAGATGGGAATAAGGCTTGAAGAGGCCTATCCTGAATGTAAGGGTTGGAATAAAGTGTGAAGAGGCGTATCACGAATACAAACTTGGGAATAGGGTGTAAATAGGCCTATCTTAAATGTAAGGATGGGAATAGGGCTTGAAGAGGCCTATATCAAATGTAAGGATGGGAATAGGGCTTGAATAGGCCTATCTCGAATGTAAGGATGGGAATAGGGTGTAAATAAGCCTATCCCAAATGTAAAGATGGGAATAGGGCTTGAAGAGGCCTATCATGATGGTAAAGATGGGAATGGGGGAATAAAGAGGCATATCCCAAATGTAGAAGCAGGAATAGGGCATAAAGAGGCTTATCCCAAATGCAGACATGGGAATAGGGCATAAAGAGGCCTATCCCAAATGTAAAGATGGGAGTAAGGCTTGAAGAGGCCTATCCCAAATGCACACATAAGAATAAGGATTAGAATAGGGCTTGAAGAGGCCTATCTCGAATGTAAAGATGAGAATAGGGTGTAAATAAGCCTATCCCAAATGTAAAGAAGGGAATAGGGCTTGAAGAGGACTATCCTGATGGTAAAGATGGGAATGGGGCGTAAAGAGGCATATCCCAAATGCAGATGTGGGAATAGGGTATAAAGAGGCCTATCCCAAATTTAAAGATGGGAATAGGGCTTGAAGAGGCCTATCCAAAATGTAGAGTTGGGAATAGAGCTTGAAGAGGCCTATCCCAAATGCAAAGATGGGAATAGGGTGTAGAGAGGCCTATCCCAAATGTAAAGATGAGAATAGGGCATTAAGAGACCTACCCCTAATGTAAGGATGGGAATAGGGCATAAAGAGGACTATCCTAAATGCAAGAATGGGAATAGGGTGTAAAGAGGCCTATCCCAAATGCATTGAAGGAAAATGGGCGTAAAGAGGCCTAACAAATGTAGACATGGGAATAGGGCGTGAAGAGGCCTACCCCGAATGTAAAGATGGGAATAGGGTGTAAAGAGGCCTATCACAAAAATGTAAAGATGATTATAGGGCATGAAAAGGCCTATTTCAAATGCAAGTATAAGAATTAGAATTTAGGTACTGACCCTAAGAGTAACATGAAAACAGTGTTGTGAGTTTGTAGTGCTGACATCATAAAATTGTGTCATGTGAGGATTGACTTGGTGAGGAAAATTTTTGAAACTTTGTGTTGAGTATGAAACTTATTGGGGATGTGAAGAAGTTGGAGCATATAATAATAATCGTGTTGTGTGAGCAATGAGTAAGAGACCTTGAACTCAAGAGAAAAAACTCAAGTAAATTCATTTTTCTTTACTTTTTGTTTTTATCACATTTAATTATCAAAGTATATTTTCAAAATTAAATTTTCATTGGTTGATTTATTTTTCAAAAGAATATTTTATTCAAATTTTATTCAAATTTCATTTTTATTCAAATTTCATTATCATTAAGTTTTATTATTTTGTTTTTTTTTTCATTGTAGTTTAGAATCAACGTATGGCTCAACGGCTCTTGATTCATCGTGCAAAAGGTAATTCAAGAAACAGACTACATTCTGAAATAAATTTCATTGATATACTCAAAACAGGTGCTACATACTGAATAAATGCTAAAAGCATCAAAAGTACATTAGAAACATCTCTTGCTGAATACATCTAGATTATCACACGCTAAATATATATCATATATGATGCTCTGATGCAGTGCAAAAGGTGACAAAAAGACGTGTATGTCTACCCTTTATGGGATGAGTCCCTGATCAAGCCGACCTATTACGCCACACTGCAGGACAAGAATTCCCTTCACATGTACTTATATATGCAACCCTCTCATAGCTCGTAAAGCGTAGCTCCTCCAGCTCTAGATCTGGTCAAAACCTATATGGCATCTTGTTGCTGTCCATTCTTCTGAAAGTCACAAACATTTTGCAGTGTCATACCCCTGGGATGCAGTGCTTGGCGAGGTTTGCTCCATTTACTTTGAGAATTAGTAATTGATCCCGTAATCAATGGCATATGCACAGTTTAAGAATAGTTCTGATGGTATTTTTCACTTATATTTCCTTATTTTGCTACAAAACATAAAACTTGATCTTGAAGAAAAAATAAGAATTTAAAATTTTAATTTATATATATTTTTATTGGGACACTACGCAAGTATACATATCGTTATCAAGTACTATATGATTTTTTATTAAGATACCAATATCGAGCCCACAAGGAAGATTATGCAATATGCACTTTTTAGAAAGTTTTTCTATTTTTAAAAAGGTAATTACTTAAACTAAAAATGATTTTTGTAGGAATTTAAAATTTAAATAGTTTTCGTATTTTTGATATTTTAACGAAACTATAAAAAGATAACTAAAGTTTTTGTAGAAGAAAAGTACTTAATATGAAATATCTTTCTTCTTATCATGAATCAGTAATAAGTAGAGGAATTCTGTTGTGGAAGTATGCAAATTGTGTTATACCAAATAGGAGCAATAATATTCTTTACCCTTATTAGAGATGCTATAAAGAATATTAGCTAATTTAAAGTTTGAATAGTTCTAAAGACTGGCTAGGCATGGAAGATACTAGCTCTCACTCTAGAGTTCACTTGATTCCTTCCACCTGGAGGCTAACATCTCGTATCAGAGCTAAAATAATAAACAAAGTTGGGGACTTTAACCTGTCACTTTAAAGTCCTCTAACTCTACACCCTTTAATGAATATTTTTTTATTTATTTGCAATCAATCATAAGAACTACATTATCATTCATACAACCTCATGTGATTCCTTCCAAACAGCCCAGTTCTTACATGTTGTCACAATAAATTTTAACATATGGATTGGCCAAATCAAGAAGTAAATGAAGTGCATGAATTTAAATCATCACAACTTCTTCCAACATTAAAGATCAACACTCTCCACAACTTCCGTCCAAAACTTAGTTACTTATCATTTTAAGAAGTAAGGTAATGAAAAATACTTAGAGTCCATGGAAAAAACAAAACCACACTTTAGTTTAAAAGAAGAAATCATTATCAAACCAACAACAAGTCTTGATTAAAACCAAAAGTAGTCTAAAACAAAAAGATAAAAACTTATCTCAAGTTCTCCACCAAACTCTTGAAGTTCCTTTGAATCTCTTCTCTTTTACAATCACTCAAAACAAAAAAATAAAAAGGATAAAGTAAATAAAAAGTGTCTGGACTTCTAATGACACTTTACACTTTCTTCGGTTGTGATCTGGTTGGTGACGATGACCTAAGAGACAGTGTCTGGACTTCTAATGACAGTACAACCTTAGACCCGTACACGAGCGCATAGGGGGTACATTGAGTCGGAGTTCTGAATGTTGTTCGATAGGCCCACAAAGCTTCTAATAGTATGTTATGCCAATCCCTTTTATTTTCATCCAGTGTCTTCCTCAAAATTTGTGCCAATGTTTTGTTGAAGGCATCGACCAAGCCATTTGCCCTGAGATAGTAGATCATAGAGTATCTTCAGTATATTTCATGCCTTTTGATGAAGTTGCTGATTTTTGTACTCTTGAAGGCTGTCCCATTATCAGAGAATTCTCTGCATAGTACACCGAAGTAGTAAACTATATGACTTTGGAAAAATTGAAGGATGTGTTGTGTTGTAACCTCACGTGACGGCACTGCCTCTGCCCACTTGGAGAAGTAATCTGTAACGATAAGAATGAATCTGTGTCCCTTAGAGGATGGAGGGTCTATCGGAATTATTATGTCCATACCCCAACACTCAAATGACCACAAGGTGACGGATGGATGTAGCACATTTGGAGGTTGGTGTAAGACCACCCCGTGCACTTGGCACTGGTGATGCTTTCTAACTATATTTATGCAATCACACATCATTTTTGACCAATAATATCCGAGTCTCTTGATCTTCATTTTTATTTTTGGCCTCGACTGGTGAGCAGCACACAATCTAGCATGTACTTCTTTGACAATATTTTGTTCCTCTGCTCTACTCAGACACCGTAACCACATCTGATCGAATGATCTTCTATGAAGAACATCTCTAACTAGGACATATGACATAGCTCTTCTTATGATGTGATATGCCTCAGAATTGTCCTCTGGTAGCTTTCCAATCTGCAAATTTTCTATTAATGGCTTACGCCAATCTTCATTGCTATCAGCAACTGCAATCATCATTCATTCTTCTCTTTTAAGCTTGTGTAGATTGTCAAGGTTGATTTGAGATAGAACCTGACATCCTTGTACCGTAATGTCAATGGAATCCTCCGAGGGACATGACAAATCCTTAGCAAGTTTTGATAGAGCATCGACATGAGCGTTATCTTCCCGAGGAATTCGATAAAGAGTCAAACTAGGAATCTATTCAAGCAGCTTCATTGTATACCTGTGGGATTCTACTAGCCTTGGTTTCAAAATCTTGTATTGTCCAGCAACTTGTTGGATGAAAAGTTTAGAGTCACCATGGATGGTAATATCTCTTATATACATTGAGATTTCTAACTCTAACCTAGTGATTAATGCATCATATTCTGCTTCGTTGTTTGTGCATGACTTTGTCAGGTGGTAGGAGAATCTCAACATGCCTTTATCTGACATGAAGAAATTAAGAACATTTCCTGCTTTGCTTGATATAACTGTTCCAGATGCTTTCTCTTTTCTAGCTGATGAAGCCCCATCATAATACAATTCCCAATGCATGGCAATGGACTATTCTACTTGCAGTATTTACTCATCTGATAATTCATCGTTGAGTGGGGACCCAGTTGGAAGTGGGTGCGTTGTGAGAAAATATACTAGAATTTTTTCCTTGATACCGTGGAAGGGAGCAAAAGTTATATTAAATTACAATAAAATCATCGACCACCTTGCTAGACGTCTTGAAAGTGTTGTTCGGATCATCAATTATTGCAATGAATTAACATTTGAAATAAGGGTAATTTTATGAGAAAGCATGTAATGCCTAAGCTTAAGGATAAGAAATGCTTCTCAATAGGCAGATACTTTACCTTTGTTGGTATTAGACATCGACTCAAGTAGTAGAGCGCTTTTTCCTCACCCTCGTCATTGACCTAAGCTAATAGGGCTTCGAGAGAGTAGTCTAAGGAAGTGGAATAAAGTATCAACTGTTTTCCCGGGATAAGGACTGCTTAAATAGGAGGTGTCATTAAATATTGCTTAACATCTTCAAAGGCATACTGGCATTTCTCTTCCTAAAGTATTTTGGTATCCTTTTTAATTAGTGCCGAGAACAACTAGTACCTACCTGATAGATTAGAAATAAAGCATGTTAGATATGCCAACTTTTCTTAGAATGAATGTAGTTATTTCAAGATTTTTGAGGAGGCATTTCCAAGATAGCTTTAATCTTATCCAGGTCGATCTCGATTCCTTCATGACAAACAATGAATCCTAGAAATTTTCTAGAGGTAATGTTGAAGGCACACTTTAAGGGATCCATCTTGAGTTTATATTTCCATAATCATTTGAACACGATCCTGAAATCATAAAATTCATCCATTTTATTTTTGATTTTGATGACTAAATCATCCACGTAGCACTCTTGGCTGTGAATGAGGTCATAAAAAATCTTCATCACAGCTCATTGATATGTTGCTCTAGCGTTCTTCAACCAGAATGACATCACTGTGTAACAAAAAATCCTAATCAGTGTTTTGAAGGCTGTAAATGTTACATCAGTTGTACCCATCTTGATTTGGTTATATCCTGATGATCCATCCATAAAGGAGATAGGTTCATGCGTCGAAGTGATGTCCACCATTATTTCTGTTATCAGAAACAAAAATTCATCCTTTGGACATGCTTTGTTTAAATCCCTGAAGTCAACAAATACACAAATCTCTCCATTTTTCTTTTTAACTGACAAATGTTTGCTAACCATGTGGGGTATTGCTCTACTCTTTCAAAGTTAGCGTCTATTAACTTTTTTACCTCATCAATTACTTGCTGCTCTATTTCAAGGTGCATTCTTCTAGGAGCTTATTTTACTAGGGTTATCTCTTCGTCCACCGTGAGTTTATGAACTGCATTTTTTACTGATAGTCTTGGCATTTTATCATAACTCCATGCAAAGAAATCTTTTAATTCAGACTGTAACTTAATCAATTCTGTAGATTCTTTATTGCCAAGTAGAAAACTTATAAATGTTGATCAGGACTGCTCCTTTGTCCCGAGATTAATTTCTTTCAATTCATCAATAGTTGATTTAATTTCTTCCTCAAATTTCGATAGAGCTTCTTCTATCAGCTGATCGGTAGAGTGATCCTCCACATTAAGGCAATCCTCTATCGATTAACTAATTACAACCATGCAAAATTCTGAATCATCGACTGGTCCCACTGTACCAAATCCAAAACCTTCTTTCAAATTGGGAGTTTGCTTCTAAAATTCCATAATTTTTTAAATAGCAATAATTTATCTTTCAGCATTTTTTTTGGTAAATATCCCTATTGAATCCAGTTTTGCACACAAGGAGAAAAGTAACCAAAAGGTCATTCCATTAATTCCTTAGAAACCTCTTAAAAATTTACATGATTCTCAAGGTTAGTAGAAGTAGAAGTATGGTAAAATTTGATTGGTTTTGAGCCGTCACTACAGACTTCCTTGACATATAAACTCTCGACTTTTTGAGGGAGAATCAGAGTAAGGGTCATAGAATTCACATAGTGGTTGGTCCGATCATACATTGTCTCATATCCACTTACCTCCACATCCTCCAAGGATACTCATACTGTGGTTTATTTTGATTTATCATCATCATTTCCTCTTTAGAACTCTCTTCATCATCAATATTGATGGTTGGCCTACTCCATTCAATGATCGTATTGGTTCTTCCTCATCCACATCCCCAGCCTCGACCTTGGGTATATGGGTTAAAAGAACCTCTACCACCTCATTGTGACGAGATGATAGTGCGTTGTTAAAATGGATTTGAATGGCCTTGCCATTGTAATTCTTCTAAATCTTCTACATCATTTGCCACAACTTCCCAAGTGAAGACAGTTTTCCTTAAAGGCGCGCAGTAGGTGGAATCTTCATGTATGCCAACTTCTTAAACTGAAAATGGTTGCAAATCTCCTTTAATGCAATATTCTTTTCCTTTCTTATAATACTTAATGCATTGGTGTAGAGAAGATGAAACCATGTTGTGTTCGTGAATCCACGGTTGACTCATTAGAGCATTAAAAGAGGTCTTAGCGTTGATGATATGGAACTTGGCAGTTGTTACTAGTTCTCTATTTTTAATAAGTAATAAAATCGATCCAAGGGCTCTTTCTCCCTTCTGGTTAAATCCTCTTAACATCATTTTATAGGTTGTAAGTTCTTGAGCTTCAATATCCAAATATGACAATGTCCGTAGACTCATTAGGCTAAGTGATGCTCCCGGATCTACCAAAACTCTGGATAATACAAATTTGCTGATGTTAATGGAGATGTAGAGTGGTCGATTGTGGTCGGTGATGGTCACTGGTACAGAGCAATAAGTCTTCATCTGTGAAGATTATCCTAGGCTATTCCTTCAATGAACAAACTTCATCCAAGGATGTGCTGGCCAACTGAGCTAAGAAAATCTCTGGATCAAGCAAGGCCGAAACCAGAGACTCTCTGATCTCTTTTGACAGGATTAGAGCATTGTAGATGCTTAGTTTGGTCGGCAACCTCCTAAGGCAACCTCCTAAGATAACCTCCTAAGATGAGCTAGCACATTATAATCCACTTTATATAATCCTCTAATCTTTACTTTATTATGTGGTTATTCCATTGGCAGTGGTGGAGGTAGCTCTACTTGAGTAACTAGTTATTTTACTTTATCCACTGAAGCTGACCTCAAGGGTAACACTTTCCCTCTCCATAGATTTATTTCTATAATTTCTTCTTCCTGAGATGCTACAGGCAAAATTTTTGGTGTCTCTTCTTCTTCATCGGAGAGATCAAAGTTGATAACTAGTGGTGCACTGTGCCACTCAAGGACTAGTTCCTCACTCTCTATGCTATCATAACCAGTGTCGTCGATATCTTCTTCATTCTTGTTAACGGTTTCATCGAACTTAAGTACGAATTGAGGATCGGTTTGGGAATCAAGATCAGAGTTAGATTGAGCAAAGTCAGTTACATTATCACTAGAAACAATTAGAATGCAACCAAAATCATAATCATTATATTCATAATATCCCGGTGGGGCATAAAGATAATCATACATGTCAGAGGTTCGAGGATTTTCTTCCCTGAATCTGAGACAACCAATCTAACAGAGGTAGCCCCTATCCTACCCCCCATGCTATCAGTTTTCACGGTGTTTTTCTTTTCTTTGTCTTCTAATTGTGGTGGTTTCTCCAGAAAAATCTCCAACTTGGGCTCGACAGGCTGAAAACTCTGAATGGAGGCTTGTGTTGAAGCGACATATCTTCTTGGATGACTTATTACAAACTGTAATTCATCCATCTTTCTCTGAATACAGATCTATTAGAGCGATTGACTTGGCCAAAATCATAATTATGGATCCTTTTTCAGGTTCCTTTAAATATTCTTTCAGGATTTTTATGTTCTCTTATTTTAGGTTCTTCTCGAGCCAATCCTTAAAGATCAAATAGTCCTCTATAGTGTGCCAAACATCCTATGATACAGGCACTAATAAGGTTGATCCCTTTTGTCAACCTCATCCAGTTTCTTTGGATTTTCTAATCTGAACTTGGACTTCTTGATTAGACTTCCGAACATCTTGGGTAATGCTTTGCCTTTGAAAGAATACACCACTTTCTTTCTTTCTAAGATGGACAAACCCCTCTTACTCTCTGCTCGGCATGATCCTCCCTAATGCGGTTGTTGGCTAGATTGGCCATACTGTTGTGCCTGTTGTTAAGCATGTTGTGATGATGATTGAGAATCTTGACGAGCATTTCCCGCATGTATCTAAATTGGTTGTTTTCTTTTATCGATCTTTTCTACTGTCCCAAACTTCTTCTCAAATATTCAGGATGCTCTGGTCTTTTCTGATTTCTCCTAGAAATCCATATGTTTAACTTCCTCTTGGAGATTAATCGCTTTATTGAGTATCTTCTTGAAGGATTTGATGGTGAGTACATTGAGCATGAAAGCTACTGGCCCATGAATGCTCTTAAGTAAGATCTCAATTGCATGATGTTCCTGTAGCTACGGTTCACATTTCATTCTAAACATTTCATTCTAAATTCTAAAGTTTCTCCACTTGAAGATATAATGTATTAGGTTCTCGTTGGCCTTCTACTTCTCCATTATGAGATCTTTAATAGACACATGATGTTGCGCCCCACAAATCTTTTCACAAACAACCGTTTTAATTCAGCGAATGTCTTGACTGATCTATTGGGTAATTTGAGATACCAATCAAAAGCTATTCCTAACAGGCTGCTGACAAAGTATCGAAAGAGTAAATCTTTGTTTCCTTTTGTGTTGCCACAACTAGCTCGGTAATGTGCCATATGCTGCTTGGGATTTCCAGTCTTGTAAAATATCTTAAAGTTTGATGACACAAAACCCTTAGGGTAGGGTACGACATCAAATTCATTCGGGTAGCGTCTACCCTTTAAAATCAATGCACCACCCTAAGACTAGGCTAAGGCCTCCCAAACTCATTCGATCATTTGTTTAAATTCCTTTTCTGTTATAGTACTCAATGGAGAATCCTTCTTCTATCTATCATCTTTGTTTGTTGAGGCAACTTCCCACCTTTCATCGGTGATATGTATTATCTCTGGTTGACTAACTTCTGGAGAAGCTAACAGTTGGGGTTGAGACTGTCCATGAATTGTAGCCATAGCGGCCATGGCAGTGGTCATCTCTTCCATTCTTTTCTCCATTTGGCTGACTTGCTCGTCCCTCAGGAAAGTAGCCCTACGCAGATTGTCTATGAAATTCTCTTCAACGAGAGGTTGAGAGTCACACACAGATGTAGCTGCTCTAGTTTTGATGACATGAATTTCCTTGAATTCCTCCTTGAGGTAATCATTAAATTCAAAATCTTCATCATCCTCTTCATCAACGGAAACTCCATGTCCTCGGGAAAACTCAAATCTTGATCCCGAGCTTCTCGAATATTTCTTTGATTACTGATTCTTGTATCGCTTTAAGATCTAAAGGATTCTACTAATAATCCTCTACTTGCTCACCCATCTCACTGGCAATAGCTGCCACAATGTCAGACATTTCGGACCCTTGCTTCATTTCATGATCCTGCCCTGCGGGCTCACTGAACCGTATTGGTTCGACGACCTTTGGTACCTGCACCTTTTTCTTTAGTGAATATGTCTTGAGATGGGGTGTCTCAACATCGGTATGTTGATGGGAGGTATGATGCCATGGCGCGGACCAAATATAGTACGATGTAACTTCCTCATCTTTTCCTTCAAAACTTCATGACGGGTGATTAGTAGAATTTTTGAACTCAAACGTGACTTAAATGGTTGATGACCTCTGGGTCTCGGAGCAGTGACAATAGTAGAATCGATGGTGGTAATGGTAGTATCAACCTGACTACCCAAACAGGATCTGACGGGAATGCAAGAAGGTAAAGTTTTAGTTGACTTTTGAGACAATCGGGCAGATTTAACATTTCTTAAAATCTCTTTCTACATGTGAGGGAATATTGTACATCCCATTTTGCTTAAGTAATTTACTGACAGAACAACCTTCTTTGGCAGCTAGTCTCTGGAACACTGTACTGACTTGGGTGATATGAGTGAGTTTCTTTCTCTCCCTACCATGTCCATGAGGTGACGGTAACGTAGCGAAAATCTTCTGGATACTCTCATACCCATCAGTTTACATTAAGGGATTGAACCTACTCCCTCGCAGAAGTGGATAGGTCTCCAGTAACTTTGGTTCCTACTGATGAGGATTTTCATCAACAGACATTTCTACAGAAAGCTGGGCATTAGTAGCCTTCTAAATCTTTTGGCTGTGGTTCCTTCTTTGAGTTTGAGATAACGGTGCACTCCTCGAACTCAATCCAATTTCAAATACTGACATCCGAACAACCAATCCTTCAATCGGGTCTTCGATGATCATAACTTCCTTTTCCATAGCAAAATTGGGAGCAACAGGCTTAGTAGGTGTCATGGTGGTGATACGCCTAAAAAAGGACTACTTTTTCATATATATTTTAAGCTCAATTTTAAGGATTTTTAATTATATTACACTTTAAAGGAAGATATTTTACATATTTTTGGTTTCAGGGACAAGAAATGGAGTTTTGAATAAAATGAAGTAAAAATGCTGCAATTTGGAGCAAAAATGAGCAAAAAATAAATTTTATTTTAGATCATTTTGATGTGTCTTTCTATGCTTAATCTCTTTTACACTTATCACATATTTTTGAATGAAATTAAACTATAAATGAGGTTTTTTTATGGTTATTTTGTAGGTCTATCTGTTAGGAACGTAACACAACTGAAACTGGGCGAAACAAAGCTAAAATGGAGCTAAACGAGGCAAAATGGTGGAGCTACGTAGGGTGGGTGCTAAAGGCTCCCAGACCAGCGTTGTCGGCACTCGAGTCTATAGAAGTGACGAAAAGTGGCGGTGAAGGCACCCAAACCGATGTCGACAGCCACCAGGACGGTTAAGGGCCGATTTTTGTAGGATTTTGATGTTCTAGAAGGCTCCCAAGTGATTCAAACATCCCATGAAGTGATTCAATGCATCTAAACACTTAGAGAAGGCTCTAACACTTAGAGAAGGCTCTTGAAATGAAGAGACATGTCTTTTGGATGAATAGATTTGTCTCTTTGGAAAAATGAGGGAAATTGTGTCTCTTTAAAAATGAGGGCTTGGCGCCTCTCATGGTGTGTGTGGTGTGTGTGAGTGAAAAAATGAGGAGAATGTTTACAGACCTTCGAATATGAGTAGAAATGTAGATTTCTATCTTTTCGGAGAGATTGGTGAGGGGATTTTGAGAGAATCTGTAAGGGAATATTCTAGCATTGCATCGATCAACGGGAGACTTTGTGGGAGAAGTTTTCATCTTTTTTTCAAAGGGAAAAAACTAAGTATTGTGTTCTTCATTATATTATGATTTTATAAGAACTTATCTAGTGGATTTGCTTTGATTTAATGAAGTTTTTTGTTATGTTTTCTTCATGCTTTGTGATGTGTTTCTCTTACTCTTTCTTCTTTTTTGAAAATAGTGACATGAGAAGACTATGTCGTTATCTTTCTTTTACTTTTCTTTTGTAATGAGTAGGATTCATGTTTAAGATATTGGGATGCATGCTAGAAGAAATTTTAATTATAAATATGATGGTTTTTACTTACACATCATTTACATTACAATAAGGGCAAGTTGTAGTGTTAAAATTCATTGTAATTGCATTAAAACTTGAGAGGGCGCTGTAATTCTCAACAAAGTAGAACCACATTCAAATTTTATGGAAGGTCAAGTTCATGGGGGTTGAGTCCAAATAAATATGGAAATATATATATTGTTGCGTGTAGAATTGGAGATTTTAGGGTGACAGACTAAAATCCTCAAATTGGTTTTAAGGTTTAAGAACTAAAGCAAGCGTTAGCCTTTTGGGGAAGGGAAATGGGAGCTCTAGAGAGAGAGCCAGTATCCTCCCACCCTAATCATGAATTTAGGGACTAAACTTGAGATTAGCCAATGATTTTCTATAACATTGATTCAAGGTAGAGAATTAAAATTACTCCTATTTGGTACATACAATATTTAATGTATATCATTACTTTACATTATCCAAGTTGCTACATAAGAAGAGTAGTTTTTAACATCTTAAAATTCTCTGAACCACTTCATCCAAAAAGGGTTATCTTTAAAATTAATATTTACATTTAGGAATAGTTACTATCCTTACATTTAACAATCACATTTAGGAGTAGTTGCTAGATAAAACATAATTTTAATCGAAACTAAAGATTAATAGTAGTAGACTAGAATTTGACTAAGGACATCTTTTGTCATTTCCTCGAGGGATTAATATTTGGGGCTTTATCAGAAACTCTTATATTACTTGAAGCGATACATGCACTTGCGTAGAACCCATAGTGTGTGAACTATTTGCTATATTTTATAATATTTCAATTTTGTATATTAGCTACTTAATATAAATTTTGTCAAGTTATTGGCCATATTTTTGAAAACTAAAATACTACGTAATTTCGGAACGGGTCAAATTTTTGGCACTGTACCAGCGATTTAAACTGACATAAAACACGCAAAAAATAGCACACGCTAGTGGCACATCAAGTTTTTGGCGTTGTTTCTAGAGAAGCTTCGGTAAGAACTTTAGGGGAATTTTAGTTGCAGTAATTAGGCTTAGACTTGGAAAGCTATAGTGTCGTAAAAACTATTTTTGTGTGAAAAGTGTTTTTTGTATGAAAAAGTGTTGTGAATAAACTGTTTGTGTAAAAATCAAGGTGTTTGTGAAAATATTTTATTTTGTTGAATATATCTTTTATTTTATTTGTTTAATTGTTAATGCATTATTTGTTGCTTTGCGTATGCAAAATAAAGGATCTGCAGGATTTTGCCTTATAATCTTGAGTTAGAAAAAAGGAGAAAAATCAAAAAATAGAAAAGAGTTAAAGAACTAGAGATGGAAATGGAAAATATTCAAAATAATAACTTAGAAAATCATCATAAATCTTTGAGGGGTTATATAAATCCTAAGATAGAAGAAATTCACTCTACTATACAAACCCTTATCGTAAAAGCTGACTTATTTGAAATAAATTTAGATATTATCCAACTGGCGCAGAACAACAAGTTTGGGGGAACTTCTTCGGAGGATCCCTATTTACACTTATCATGTTTTCTAGAATTTTTTGCTACACTTTGTTATAAAGGCATGACAGACGATGCTGTTAGATTAAGGCTTTTTCCTTTCTCACTAAGGGATAATGCTAAAATGTGGTTATACTCATTAGCACTTGGCTCTATTAAGATCTGGCAGGAGTTAACTAAAAAATTCCTAGATAAGTATATTCCACCTTCAAGGACTACTAAATTTAGAAATGATATTATCTCATTTTGTCAATATGAATGGGATTCAAAATATGGAGCTTGGGAAAGATTTAAGGAACTCCTAAGAAATTGTCCACACCATGCTCTGCCCGATTGGTTAATCATTCAAACTTCTTACAATGGGTTAGTAGAATCCCTTATGTTTATAATTGACACAGCCGCTGGAGGATCATTAATGTTAAAACTATTTAATAAAGCATATGCATTAATTGAATAAATGGCTACAAATGAATTTCAATGGCCCTCAACAAGGGTAAATCCTAAAAACAAGGGTAAATCGGTAAATCCTAAAAATGTAGTCAGTGTTCATGATATAGATGCGATTGCAATTCTTGCATCTCAAGTTGCTGTAATATTAAAAAGTTAGACCAATTTAGAATGAACTAGCCTCAATTTAACTCTAACCCACATGATGAGGAGAAGGAATTAATGTTAAAAGAGGTTGTGATTCAAATGATGGGTGAGTTAGAAAATCAAGGGACCGCAATAAGGAATATAGAAAACCAACTCGAGCAGATTATTAACTCAATTAATAATCATACTCAATTTAACTCTAATCCACAGGATGAGGAGAAGGAATTAATGTTAAAAGAGGTTGTGATTCAAATGATGAGACATTTCCAAAATCAATATGTCGCAATAAAGAATATAGAAAATCAACTGGGGCAGATTATTAATGCAATTAACAGACACCCCCCAGAGATTTTACCTAGTGACCCTAAACTAAACCCTAAGGAGATGAATGATGTGCAATTTAAAATTATCGAACAAATAATTAAAAGATAATTTAAGGATATGTTTCAAAAGAACTTTGAGTTGAGAAATGAGGATAAGGATATTGAAAGACCAATGGAAAAAATTCCTACTGAATTAGAAAAACCTATTTCCTCAAAAAAGATAAATATAGAAAGACCACATCTACCATTTACTCAGTACCAAGGGGAAGAATTGAAAAACAAGAGTAACCTACAATAATTTTTCCATAATCTAAATTATCTAGAGAGAATTCGATTCAATTTTTGGGAGATCATGAAGTATCATATAAAGATCCATTTCTTAGAAATTTCAAGGATGATATTAATATGAAAATTGAGAAAAATACTAGAAGAATATTGGATCTAGAAAGAAATATGAGGATTAAGGATATGACTCAACCTAAAAAAGGAAGAGCTAAAAGAAAGATTTAAATTTGAGGACTTTCTAGGAATCCCTAGATCTGGAAAAGATTGGGTGATTGATCAAGGATTAATTAAATGGACTTTGATCAAAGTGGAATCATTTATCGGGCTAACGACATTAAACAAAGCGCTTTATGGGAGAGCGCTTTATGGGAGGCAACCGGTTTGATTTAGTGTGCTTAAGAGTTATGATTTTTAGTGTTGTTTTGTGTTTGTTTTAGTGTGCATTTATTAGTTTTTTGTATTTTTAGTGTTGTTTTGTGTTTGTTTTAGTGTGCATTTATTAGTTTGATTGATGTTTGGTAGATGTTTGGATTGTTAGTGGTTCGATTTATTTTTTGTGTATCATGAGGGAAGTGATTTCTGAACTTCTTATTATGGTTATACTTGTATGTTCTCTTATAGTAGTTGGATTGACGAGTCCATTACAACTCGGGTCTCATTTGGACTTGAGTTTTATAAGAGACATCATGAATTTTAACAGTGACAGTTCCATCTCAATTTTGTTTCTTCTTTTCTTTGACCTTGTTTTCGTTTGATAGGAGTAGCTAACCTATTTGATGAGTAACATGTGGTTGATTTTACTCTATCTTTATAACGACTGGAGGTGCTTAATTAATGGGATATGGTGACACCTAAGGTTGGTGTTCATGACCCAATGTATCAGGGATAATCTTATCCTTGAGATTAAAATCTAGAAAATCATTTATAAATACCCAATATATTTGTGTGGTGATTCCGTTAGAAATTGGAAGTAAGTTAGTGAGATGCAATGAGTTAAAGAAAGAATTGACCTCATTTATCATGTATGTTTGTTTTTGTGTTACAATAATATATAAGACTTGAAGAACATTTTTATATTTCAATGCTGATATATGTTATGCTAGTGCGACTTTTGTTTAGTTAATTTCATTCTGGCATGTTTAGTTTAGTTTTACTTTCTACTACATATTTTTTATCTTGATAAATAACTGTAGATGTTTTTGATAGAGATTTGTGAAAGATAAAATTTCTAAACTTTTTTTCTTCCTACTTATATTTTCTGCACCAAATGCTATACATGCTAAAAATCAAGTTTGGGGGTAGGAAGAAAAATAGATTTTAAAGCTAAGTATACTTCCTTTTAGTTTTGTATTGTTGCATGCATGTTTTAGGTTATATTTACTTTCTTCAGAAGTCATTCTATCCGGATTATGAATGTATATGAATTTAATAGGATGTTGTAGAATAGGATGTTGTAGTAGTTATGTAGTAGTTAATAGATTCAACTTTTACTTTTTCTTCTTGCTACATTTTACAGAATTAGTTACAAAATATTGGAAAATTTAAGTTTTGGGGGAAGAAAATTTTATTTAAAAGAATTAAACTAAATTTTATTTTTTCTCAATTAGCTATGTTTTGAAATTTTAATTTAACATGACCTTTGGTATTAGAGGCTAACTTTTTATAACTTTATTTGTGGTTCTAAATATATAGCAGACTTAAGTAAAAGTTTTCAATAATAAAAGTTGATTCTAGAGTTAAGATATTTGGTACGAAAGAATAAGACTATGTTTTTTTCTATTTAATGTAAAGCAAATTGTATTTTTGAAGTATTAACAATCTTAGAGTTTGAACTAAGAAGAAAAGAATGAGTCTATAAAAAATCTTCAAAGCTAATATGAATTTAAAGTGAAGGAATGTGAAAAGTTTTTAACTTTAAGAAGAGGATAGTGAAGTTTAAAATCAATAAAGGCTATCGAGATATAGTAATCCTCACAAGAAAAAAAATAAAGAATTGAAAATGATCCTAAAAGATAAGAAAAAGAAAACCTAAAACCAGAAGAAAAGAAAAAAATGATAAAAAAGAAAAGAAAATTATGTCAGAAGAAGCTTGAGGAGATGCTTAATGAAAAATTGGCTTCACTTGAATCAACTTGAGGAAGAAGGCTTTATTACATTTTCTAAACATGTATTTTTGTATTAGTATCCTTACTAATAAAGTTCTTATGAAGTTCTTTTTCATATGGATTTTCTAAGTGACTCATATGGATTTCTAAGTGACTTTAATATGACAAATTACAATGTCTCTTAAAATGAATCTAGAATCAAAAATCTTAGACATGACTACTAGAAGTTCTTATACTTTTAGTTTTGACTTAAGTTGTTCAAAAATTTTCTTAGGTTGTACTATTATAATTAGTAGACCAAATTATAGAAATTTCGAAGTTAAACTCTCTATCATTAGTCATAACTTTTATGTAGTAAATGTGTTACTTCAGGACAAGTAATAGTTAAGTTTGGGGGATTTTGATACGCCTCAAAAATAACAACTTTTTCATATATATTTTATGCTCAATTTTAATGATTTTTAAAGATATTACACTTTAAAGTATGGTATTTTGCATATTTTTGGTTTCAGGGACATGAAATGGAGTTTTGGAGAAAAAGAAGCAAAAACGGTGCAATTTGGAGTAGAAACGAGAAAGAAAGAAACAAGCAAGAAAGGAAATTCTATCCTGACACATTTTAGTATATCTTTCTATGCCTAATATCTTTTACACTTTTCACACATTTTTGAATAAAATTACATTTTAAAGGAAGGTTATTTTTATGCTTATTTTTTAGGCCTATCTGTTAGGAAGGCAACGCAACTGAAATAGGGCAAAACGGAGCTAAAACAGATCCAAACAAAGCAAAATAGTGGAGCTACACAGGGTTGGTGCCAAAAAGGCTCAGATCGGTGCCAACGACGCTTGAGTCCAGAGAAGTTATGAAGAGTGGTGCCGACAACGGTCAGACCGATGCCGACAACGCCTGGTACTATTATGGACTGATTTTTGGCTAATTTTGATATTCTAAAAGGCTCCCAAGTGATTTAAACACCCCATGAAATGATTCAATGTATCTAGACACTTAGAGAAGGCTTTTGAATGAAGAGACATTTCTTTTGGATGAATAGAGTTGCCTCTTGGGGAAAAGGAGGAAATTTGTGTCTCTTTGAAACAGAGGGCTTGACGCTTCTCATGGTGTGTGTGGTGTGCGTTAGTGGAAAAACGTGGAGAATGTTAAGGAATCTTATAATAGGAGTAGAAATGTAGATTTTTATCTTTTTGGAGAGATTGGGGATTTTGAGAGAATCTGTAAAGGAATGTTCTAGCATTGCACGGATCTGCGAGAGACTTAGTGGGAGAGATTTTCATATTTCTTTCAAAGGGAAAAAACTAAGTATTTTGTTCTTCATTATCTTATGATTTTATAAATACTTATCTAGTGGATTTGCTTTTCTAGTGGATTTCTTATCTAGTGGATTTGCTTTGATTTAATGAAGTTTTTTGTTGTGTTTTTTTGCGCTTTGTGATGTGTTTCCTTACTCTTTCTTCTTTTTTGGAAATAGTGGCATGAGATGATTATGCCGTTATTTTCCTTTTACTTTTCTTTTGTAATGAGTATGACTCATGTTTAGGATATTGGGATGTATGCTAGAGGAAGTTTTAATTATAAATATGATGGTTTTTACTTGCGCTTCATTTGCAATACAATAAAGGCTCGTTGTAGTGTTAAAATTTGTTATAATTGCAATAAGACCCGAAAAGGCGGTGTAATTCTCAATAAAGTGGAACCACATTCAAATTGCATGGATGGTGAAGTTCATGGGGGTTGAATGCAAATAAATAGGGATATGTTTAAGAACTAAAGCGAGTGTTAGCCTTCGGGGAAGGGAAGTGGGAGCTCTGGAGTGAGAGCCAGTATCATCCCAACATAATCACAACTTTAGGGAGTAAATCTGAGATTAACCAATGATTTCTATAACACTGAATCAGGGTAGAGAATTAAAATTGCTCTTATTTTGAACATACAATATTTAATGTATCTAATTCGTTTACATTATTCAATTCACTACATAAGAAGAGTAGTTTTTAACATCTTAAAATTCTCCGAAACCAATTTATCCAGAAAGGGTTATTTTTAGAATTAATATTTACATTTAAAAATAGTTACTACCATTACATACTACCCTTACATTTAATAGTCACATTTAAGAGTAGTTGCTAGATAAAACATCATTTTAATCGACACTCTAAACTAAGGACTAATAGTAGTAGACTGGAATTTGACTAAGGACATCTTTCCTCGCTTCCTCATGGGATTGATATTCTGGGCTTAATCAGAAAGTCCTATATTACTTGAAACGATACGTGCACTTACGTAGAACCTATAGTGTGTGAACTATTTGCTATATTTTATAATATTTTAATTTTGTATATTAGCTACTTAATATAAATTGGGTCAAGTTATTGGCCATATTTTTCAAAACTAAATTACTACGTAATTTTTGGATGGGTCAAGTTTTTGGCACGGTACCAGAGATTCACACTAACATAAAACACACAGAAAAACAATACATGCTAGAGGCGCATTGGGTGGTAGTAGTCTTTACCTTCTTGTAAGAAAGGAAATTTTGTATACAATTCAAATTAAACTCAGTGGATGGTTCCTGGGCTTCCAGAGCAGAAACTTTCACTAAGACGAAGGGAACTTTCCCAAGGATGACCTCGAGATCTTCAAACCCAACTTCAAACTAGATGGTGGGAGCGATGTTGCAGGCTTTATGGCTCCTCAGCAGGTTGCACGAAAAGGTGAGAATTTGGCAAGTCATTGCAGCAGCTTGAAAAAAAAACCCTGGGGTTAATTATTTGGTCAATACCTCACAATTCTAGTATGAGCACTAAATTCAACAAAGGTTAGGGTAAGTTTTTAATTTGTGAAGATTTTAAACTTTTGTTAAAAATAGTTTATAAGTGGAAATATTTAATTAATATAAGAAAATTTAAGGAGCAAGCGTAGCACAACACAATTTGATTTAATTTGCATTAATTTGCAAAATAGCAAACCAAACTTGAAAGAAAGAAGTGAAGTTCAGGACCCAATACGAAACCAACTTTACATTGCACAATCCCCGGGCAGAACTAGTCGACCAACACACCTATTGGGGGTCTAACCCCATACAAAGATTAAAATTCCTAATGAACTCCAGAACCTCTCTATACAAAGGTGATTGAACAGACGATCCTCAAGTCCGAAAGAGTTGACCGTACTTCCTCAAGCAAGAAATGGGTGAAGCATGTGAACGGAAGAAGGGTAATTCGGTCCATAAGGGACATGGGCACATTACCCATGTATGAAGATAATATTTTTTGATTTAAATGGATATAGAAACTAATCCCCAGTGGAGTCACCAGAAGTTGTCGACATAAATTTCAGGAGGGGATCGTGCTTTGGAAGTTGTCGGTCACTAGAGTTGGAATCCCGTCGCCTGCTTTGGAAAGACATTTAATTTTCATATATATATATATGTAAATATATATATATTTTAGAAAAAATTGAAATAAATCTTATTCCATATCTTTCAAAGTATAGATGAAAGAGCACTACACCTCAAGCTATGTATCTATCCCGAAAGATAAACATAAGACTTGAGGGTGAGGCTTGACCAAATAAAATAAGAAATATATGACATCAGTTTGGTCTGAGAAAACCATTTTATATATAAGCGGACAAGTTTCCGTATTTAATATGAAAAATTAAATAGGATTTACAATATGCTGGGTTTGGAAAATTTTCTATAAAAGAAAGCCCTTATAATTAATTACATCTTTGATAACCAAAGTCACCTAAGAAAACGCTCGATAAAAATTAGGGGATATTTTCTTCAAGAACTTCAAAGGGTTAGGACTTTTCAACAAGAACGGACAAAGAGGTGTGAAAGGGGAATTGCTCACATTTGGAACATTTTATGAAAATCTAAAGGAAGAACAACTAGGTGATGTCATAGATCCGGAGGAGAACCTCGGTGACTTCCCAAGCTCCCATATGGTTTTGCTTCAATTTTAGAGAGAAATTATTTAATTTTTCATCCTAAAAATGTTATTAATTAGGGCTTATATTTGTGTGAGACGATCACACAAATAACTTAGAAGATGTGAGGATTTAGTTCGTGAAGAATGACAACCTCAGAATCCTAAGATGAGTTAGGGCTTAGGTTGTACTGTAAACTATATAAAGGCCTAAAGAGAAGTTGAGGATTTATTTTTCGCTAGGCGAACAACCTCAAAATCCTATGGCTTGTTGTTTAGTTGTAAAGAATGGTTTAGCTTATGTAGACATGTTTTGTTGTTGAAGATGGCGGTGTTGCCCATATTGCTAGCTCCAAGCTCCTTGTCGTGGTGAGTTTAAGTTTTCTAATGTGTCAAGTCATGATGTCAAATCAAATATTCCTAAGATTCATGGTTATTTAAATATTATGGGGGATATTAAAGTTTATTAGAGGGACACCGGTTAGGATCCTACGGTTCCCTCATTCCAGTACCACTATTTTTGTTCGGATTCATTTAGTCCAAATGAATTTATAAAACTCATCTTAATAAGTTTCAAACTTTTATTTAGACCGTGAGAAATCTCGTTACCAACCATAGGTTACCTCCTCCAAGCGATTCTCGATTATCCGATAGAGATGTTTTAATTTAGTTGTGATTTTTGTTTTGTGATGTTTGTGATTAAATTTTGAGTTGTCTTATATTTTGAATGTTGTGGTGGTGAATTTTATCTTGTTTGATTTTTAAATTTTTGTTTTGGTTTTTTGACTATCCTAGTAGTTTTGGTTTTCATGCAGGGTGACATCGTTTTTTAACATGAAAGTTTGAAGAAAGAAGTACAGAAAGTTAAATATAACAATTTAAAACTATGTTGATTCTTCTCATTCCTCTACCTGAAAGGTTAGTACTTGCGAGACATGTATACAATTTAGCAAGGAATTTAAATCATAGGAGTAGATGAAGGTATGGCTACCAAACCCCAGACTACGATTTTATTGAGCCTCCAAAGTTCTTAGTGGATGATTTTAGAACAAAATATGGCAAGTTCAACTAGTCCTTCAAAATATTCAAAAGATTTCAAAGTGCTCGGGGTATGGCCCTGAACTACTTTGAAGATCTCTTGAATTATTTTAAGTTAATCTTTTGAACTTATTGTATTGTTCTATTAATCATCCAAGTTTAGAGTGTGGTTACCCCGTTGCTCAATGAAACTTGACAATTTAATTATCTCAAGGATAAGAGTCTTTAGTTAATTTGAAACTTTACTTGAGAGTTATATGGACAAATGCCCCTAAGGCAGACCCAAGTTATTAAAGATTCTGAAGTGCTTAAACAGGTGTTAATCCCCAATCATATCATCTTCTAAATCCAATCAGTTGAGTTTAGAAATCGAGCCTAGTTCATTACCACACCCTTAACAATCATTGTGGAGGAAAATGGTGGTTTCTAAAATCTTGGTTTAAGTGGCATTATTCTTATTGAAAGATCAAATCATCATAAATTTTAGGTTTAAGCAAGTGAATTATCATCTTCTTAGCATAAGCCCTTCACTTAAGAATCATTTGATCTTCATTGACTTCTAAGTCATGAAGATTAGGGAAATTATGATTTTGTTGATATTGTGAAAGGTGGTAAGTGAGTTTCTACCTTTAACCCATTGCATTTCAATTATCCAATGCATTCATTAAGGATTAAAATTACCCATCCCCAATGGTTAATCCAAAATTTTGATTAAGGCACCAAAATCTAAAATTACCTCTTTGCCCTTTGGGCCTTTCATCTTATAATTCTTTAAGTGAAATTCAAATGGCCTTGGAAATCTTTGAGTATCCCATCCATGGATCAATTAAACTATCAGGGAGGAGAGTATGGTTTTTAAAAATTGGTTTAATTTAAATAATTATTTTAACTTAAAAATAGGATTTTTCAATGTTAATTTATTTAATTAATCACAGTGAAGTTTTAATTTATTGGAAAATTATTGAAGGTTTGCATGAGTCAAGAGAATACTTAGACAAAATCTTATGATTTTTGAATAATATTGTAATTATTAGAATTTTTTAAAGGTCATTTTTAATGATTTTTTGAATACAAAAAATATGTTTTAATCATCAAAAAAACCTTTAAATCTTTATTATACCCTCATAAGTCCAAGAAACTAAGAGGAACAAATTTCATATTTTTTATGATATATTTTGAATTTTCAATATTTATTTTAATGGAAAATGAGAAAAATGCATTTTAAGGCCTTTAGAAATTTATTTTTAATTTAGAAAAATCAACAAAAAGTTTTAAGGTGTCTTAAGTGATTAGGGAACAATTGGACACATTGTGAACTATTTTTTGTATTTTTGAAAATTTTAATGTTCTTAATTATTTTAAATTCAAAATTCACTTTAAAAATAAAATTTTCACAAAAATGGTTTTTATTTTTATTAAATGCTCTTGATCACAGGGAGGTCAGAAAACAATTTTTCATAATTTTCCCAAGTTTTTTTAATTTAATATAATTTAGTTTATGCAAAAATACCATTTTTGCTTACAGAATCCAATTTAATGGCCAAATCAACTTAAATAAATTTGCAATTTTTACAGTGAGTTGAAATGATTTTTATAGACAATGTGGAATTAATTTTGTTAATTTTTTTATACATTTAAATTAAATAAATAAATACAAGGTAAAAATAATTAATTAATAACCGAAATATAAAAAGTTATTTAGACCATCACAATTTTTTCCTCACCTTCTCTGACCACAAAAAATCTAACAAAATTGATCTTATAATTTTTTGAGGAATGTTTTAATTTTTATGATTAAATAAAGCCAAAATGGCCACTTAGGCTTGAAAATTAGCAATAGAAGTGTAGAGGTGCTCTCTGACTTTTGGAAAAATCAGAGCAGATGAACTCTATCATAAGGAATCAACCATAAAAGTTTCAAGACATGGTGATTAGTATTTAATCATGATGAATTAAAAAACCTCAGACAGTATTTGATTAATTAAAAATCTTACACTTGGAAAATAATTTTTATTTTTGGTCCACATCATTCTCCTATTTTTACTAAGCAAGAGGGTGTTTTTCTTTTATTTTTATGATTTTCCTAGAGAAAGGTATGGATTTTTGAAGATCAGGCATTAAAAATAATTCAAAAAATCCATACTTTCTTACTTAAACATGTGGCGCCACCTCATCCCACTACGGCTCCGAACTCACATGCGACGCTTTGCCATTTGATGCCTCCATACACCTCAGCGACCATGTGGCGTGCCTTTTTTGCACCAAAGGTTGGTCTAGATTGATCTCCTCCGTTGATGAAATAAACGCGCTATCGAACAATTCCTTGTTATCGTCCCCAAATGACCTAATTTGAGAACCATTCACACTAAAACGTTAAGATCTTCAACTAGGCTCAGCCAAATTGCATGGCCTTTATTTCAAAATGTTCATATACTCAAGACAAACACATCAATACCATTTATCAGGCATGAAATCAAGCCATTACACATAGAGAATTGAAAGAATCTTAGGCTAAGGTTAGACCTCAGTACCATTTTCTAAGAGGGGAGGCCTCAATTAGATGGTTGTGGTAGCTTTGATTGGGTCCAAAGAACTGCCAGATGAAGTCTCATGCCCTGGTGAATTCTCTAGCTCTGTTTTCTATCAAAGTCAATTTTAGGTGTTGGTCTAGAGCTATGCTAGGGGCTGTTTGAGAAGGGGATTTTGTGTGGAATAAACTCCTCTCACTCTGCGGATGGTTTGTGCACAGTTAATTGGCGTTTGGTTCACTATGGAGTTGTGGAGAGGAATGTCCTATTTTTGGCCTGATTGTGAGGTCAAAATTGAACTCTCACAGAAAGAACTTGAAGGGGAAGATGGTTGGATTGATCTTAGGAATGCTTGGAGAGTCTCTAGTGAGATTTAGGCAGAGTTTGACCTAGGATTTTGGTTAGCTCTTTTTTGGATAGAGAGAAGGTGGTCTAAATAGAGGGTCTTAGGGTGGAGCTCTGAGCTTCAATTTGGGTTCAGTTAAGTGCTTATGTAGAGGGCTTCAAAATGCTAAATACCAAATAGAGTTAGACACATTGGATGGGTGAAATTGGGTTTGAGTTAAAGCAAGGGAGCTCTCAGTTTTGGTGTTTTCCGGCCACTAAGCCAGCATGCAGGGCCAGGTGTGGTGGCCAGAGGAGTCAGGTGAGCCAGGGGAGGGTTAATTATGATTAACCCTTAATGGTTTGTCATGATGGTGGAGATATCTTAGATTAGGCCCAAAAATGGGATGAAATCCATTAATTTAGGGAACCATTGATCCATAGCCCACCTTGGTTGGTTTAGGTTGGTCTAGGCTATCACTAGGGTGTACTTGGTGCATGTGGTGCATTAATTTGGTCATTTAGACATGGCTATGTCAATTTTGGTGAAGGGTTCAATTTAGGTCAAATTGGCTAGAAGTTTGGTTTGGGTTAGGCTAGCCATGATATTGAGCCCAATTTATTGATTAATTTAGTGTATATAATTGTCATGAAGAATTTAGAAAAGATTTGGGGTGTTTTTGAAGTGATTTTGTGGGTCAATTTGAAGGAATTTGGACATTTAATGAATTTGGTTATGTTGGGCTAGACTTGGGCTTAGGTTGGGCTAGAGTTAGGTTAAGTCCAAATTGATGGTTTAAAATGATCTAGGGGAATATCATGAAGAGTTTGCAACATCAATTAGGTGTTAATTTTGGGGTTTGGGCATTCATTTTGATGGAATTTGGGCATGTAGCTAAATTAGGGAAAAATTTGGGGATTTTTAATTTGAGTTGAAATTGAGGCTTGATCAAGGCCAATTGAGGGCTTAATTTGATTAGTAGGAATGTTAAAAAAAGTTTGGGATCCAATTTAAGGCAATTGAGTGGGCTATGGGATTCAATTTGGTGAGATTGGGTCATATGGTAAAAATTGGGGGTTTTGGTTTGAATCAAAATTGGGCTCAAAGCTGGGTCAATTAAGCTTGGATTTGATTTAAAATTGTCATAGTTATGATGAATTTAAGTTTAGAATAGAAATTGTAGGGCATTGGGATCAAATTGACGCACATTTGAGATGAATTTGGGGTAATTGGGCCTTTAAAGACAGTTTGGTGGTCTTGGTCAAATGGTGAAATTGATCATATTGGGTTCAATTGGATGGTCCAAATTAGTTTTGGGGGCATTTGAGATGATTTTGGGGGTTTTGAGAGAGTTTGGGTCAATGACCAAAGAAAAATATGTTGAGATTTTCATACCTAATTTACACTGATTTTGATGATATTGCACTTTAAATAATGATATTTTTGATGGTTTGTTGCAGGTATGTTGAATTTTGGTCATTGGAGAACAAAGATGCAAAAAGGAGCAAATTTGGAGCGAAAAGGACCAAAATATGAAGATTTGAACTAGAGCGT
>NW_018248060.1:60762-142582 GCF_001263595.1 Phalaenopsis equestris
GCGGGGCTGCCGATGGCGAGATCGGCGGTTATCTAAATAGGTGCATTGAATGTAGATGATTTTTGAGGGGATGATTAAGCAACTCTTGGAAAAACTGTTCTACAACCTTAAGAGTAACTTTTTGGCCGCAAATTTAGAGAGAGAGGGGGGAGGAAGTTGAAGAGAGTGTAAGGAGTGTGTAGAGTGTAGAGAGTTTAATTTAGGGTTAGATTGTGACGAATTCTTCTAGAGATTATAAGAGTGGAGGGAAAGTGAGAGATTTCTTCCTTCTTGCCGCTTTGAAGAAGAATTCTTGGTACTGTAAAGAAAGGAAGAGATTCAGAGGAATTTCGAGGAGTTTTCTTGGGGGGAATTAGAGATAAGTTGTATTTACTTATTGTAGTTTGTATGACTTTGCTTTTATATATAAATTTTGAGTTTTTTCGTATCTTCCCCTTGAGTTCTAAGTACTTTCCTCTGTCTTTCTCCTTGTCTTGGGATTTTGTGAAATGGTGATTTGAATTGGTTGAGCCTTGAGAATGTTTAAGAAACTGTGATGATCTTTTCACTTTTATCTTAATTTACTTTCAATCCAGCCAATTGATTTGTTAAAATATGTTGAGTTTTACAACTAAAGTGAAGATTACATCAAAGATTCAAGGAGGTCAAAGTCCTTGAAAGTTGGGTGCAAATAAATAGGGAAATAAAATTATCTGGCATAGAATTTGAGATTTTAGAGTGACAGAATAAAATCCTCAATTTGATCCTATCATTTGGTTGCTGAAGTGTAGATGTTAGCCTTCAGGCGAGGGAAACGTGGGAGCTTCGAAGTGAGAGCCAGTATCCTCCCAGCCTAGCCGCAAATTCAGTAAATAAGCATAGGATTAGTCAATGTTCTTTATGCCTGGACCAAAGGGTAAAGAATAGGTATGCTCCTATTTGGCACAATTTAATTTGAACTAATTCACTTTATCCATTCACTTTAATTCCTTGACAAGGAGAAGGATGCTTTCTTATATATTAAACTTCACATTAGAAACTTATTAGTAGAATAAGTTATTTAAGTTATTAAAATTACATATTTATTTCAATTGCCTATTAGTGACAGATAAGCAATTTGAACCATATTGTTGTGATTAAGTATTGATTTTCTAAAATCTTAGTTCGTAGCCTCTAATATTACTCCCTGTGGGATCGATATCCAGAACTCCATTAGAGCCTTATATTGCTTGAGCGATATGTATACTTACATTGGTAAGTGTGACTTTGCAATTATTAGATGTTTTATATACATCTTTATCAAAATTATAACCACTGTCAAGTTTTTGCCACTGTTGCCTGGGAATTAATCTTCTAGCAGCAGTATCAAATTCTTGTATTCTTAAGCAAATAAAAAGTTGCTGTCAGTCACCAAGGGCATTTTTGTAATTTTGGCAAATTTGGGAGTATTTTAGTAATTTTGGCAACTTTGGATGGTTTTGGGCAATTTGAGTAGTTTTAAATGGTTTGAGATGACTTTTGATTAAATTTGGGTATTTTGGGTGAAATTGGGAATTTTGGTCGAATTTAGGGTTTAGGGGTGTTTGTGTAAATTGGGTAGATTTAGGGGGCAAAAAGCCAAGTTGGATATTTTGGTAAAATTGGGGTGCCAACCATTCTATGTGAGCCATGGACCAATAGAATCCCAATTTGGGTCCTCTATGTACTTGTCCTAGCTAAACCTTAGCCTAGGGCTTGTGGGTTTAGGAGACCATCTACATGAGTCTCCCAATGGATCAAGGGATCAAAGTCAACAAGGGACCAATGGATCAAGGGATCAAAGTCAACAAAGTTTGGGCTTAGTGTTATCAGTGAAATTGAGTGTAAGTGAATGAACCAACACCTAGGGTTAGTTCTAAGGCCAAGCAGTCCTATGGGGACTCACCTTGAGTTCTCCCATATTGACCCCACCTACTAAGTGCTAGAGGTTAGGACCAATATGTGGAGCTTCAAGTTGAGAAAAGAATGGTATGGTTTAGAGTTTCTATAGAGTTTCTAATAGTGAGGGTTCCTTTTTCTATTACTCTAAGAATAGTCAACAGGAAAGTCCTATGGCTAGACCCTAGGCTACTAAAGAGGAAAAAATAAACCTCAACCAATAGCGGGGTTAAAAATGTCATAAGGGAGTGATAGAAGATGTTTTAGTGAAAGAAAATCTATTTATCTTTCCTATTGATTTCATTGTGCTAGGTAAGGAGGAAGATAAGGAGATACCTATCATTTTGGGGAGACCTTTCTTTGCTACAAGAAGAGCAATGATAGATCTACAAAAAGGGGAATTAGCTATGTGTGTCAATGATCAAACAAATACTTCTATTATTTCAAAATCAATGAAGTATCTTGCAAAAGGTAAAGATGATGAATGCTACATAATGTATGTAATAAGATATAAGAGTGAATTTCATTTCAAAATAAATTATGAAGAGAAATTTGTAATGAAAGAGTTAGAACATGAGCAAGAAGAGGAATTAGAGCAATTTGATGATTCTTTTATAAAAGATTAATATTATGTTCAAGAAAGTTTTGAAGTTTTGAACACGATAGAAAAAGATAAATCTTTTTGTCCATCAATTGAAAAACCTCTTGAACTTGCATTGAAGTTACTTCCTATACATTTAAAATATGCCTTTTTAGGTGATTCCTCAACATTACTGGTTATAATTTCCTCTAAATTAACTTTAGAAGAAGAAGAGAGTTTAATGAAAACTTTAAGGAATTATAACAAAGCCTTGGATGGACAATTGCTGATATTAAAGGAACCAGTTCTTCAATTTGTATGCATAAAATTCATAGGAAAAAAAAATGCAAACCCAAAGCTGATCCTCAAAGGAGATTGAATATTATTATGAAAGAAAATTTTAAGAAAAAAATTTTAAAGTGGTTAGATGCTAGAATTATCTATCCTATTTTAGATAGTGCATGGGTTATTCCAAATCAATGTGTTCCTAAGAAAGGAGGAGTGATTGAGACTATGAGTGAACATAACCAGTTAATACCAAGAAGGGAAATCACAAGGTGGTGAATATGCAATGATTATAGAAAATTAAATCTCATCATTAGGGAAGATCATTTTCCAATTCCCTTTCTAGATCAAATGTTGGATAGACTAGCTGAGCATAAATACTTCTATTTTCTCGATGGATATATTGGTTATCACAAAATACAAATAGCTCCTCAAGTTCAAGAGAAAATAACTTTGACCAGTCCTTATGGTACATTTTCTTTTAGAAGAATGCCCTTTGGTTTTTGTAATGCTCCTACTACTTTTCAAAGATGTATGATGGCTATTTTTTGTGATTTAATTGAAAAAGAAATTGAAGTTCTTATGGATGTTTTTTTAGGGTTTGGAACTTCATTTTAATCATGTTTAGAACATTTATCGATAATTCTTAAGCACTGTGAAGAATAAAACTTAGTCCTCAGTTGAGAAAAATGTCAATTTTTGGCAGCAGGAGAACTTGTTTTAAGACATCATATATCTGAAAATGGTATGTAAGTAGATCCTGAAAAAAAAACAAGTGATCACTAACTCAGCTCACCCTACAAATGTGATGGAAATTAAGAGTTTTTTTTTAGGACATGGTGGATTCTACAAGTGATATATTAAAGACTTTTAAAAAATTGCTAAGCCTGTATGCCATTTACTCGAAAAAGATGTACGAAAAAGATGTAATTTTTAATATGTAATTTTTAATTTTGATAAGGAGTGCTTATTAGCTTTTGAGCTATTAAAAGAAAAATTAGCCGTTGAACCAATTTTTTTCACCAGATTGGGAAAAATCTTTTGAATTAATATGTGATGCAAGTGATTATGCTATTGAAACTGTTTTAGGACAAAAGCATGATTAAGATTTTCAAAGTAATTTATTATGCTAGTAGATCTCTTATTGAATCTTAATTTAATTATACCACCACTAAGAAAGAGTTATTAGCAATAGTATATGCTTTTGATAAATACAGATCATATTTAATTGGAACAAAATGTGTTGTGCATATAGATCATTCCGCTATTAAATATTTAATAAAAAAGAAGGATGCAAAATCAAGACTGATTAGAAAGATTCTTCTTATGCAAGAATTTGACTTTGAAATAGTAGATAAGAAGGGAACTAATAATGAAATTGTTGATCATCAGTCTAGTCTTGAATCAGAAAAATCACTCTATTTTGAAAAAGAAATTAATGAACATTTTCCAGATGAAGAATTGTTCAATGTTTATGAGTGGTGTGTTCCATATGCCGATATTGTGAACTTTATTATTAATGATACTATACCAAATGGTCTAACATACCAAAAGAAGAGGAAATTTTTATCTAATGTTAGTACTTATTTTTTGAATGACCCATTTTTATATAAACAAGGAAAGAATATAATTATTTAAAGATGCGTGGTTTAGAATAAACTTATGAAATTATACAAAACTGCCATAATTCCGATTTTGGGGGACATTTTGGTGTTGATAAAACAACATACAAAATTTTGTAATCTGAATTTTATTGGCCTACAATTTTTAGAGCTATTAATGCTTATATCAAAACTTGTGATCGATGTCAATGTGTAGGCAATATTTCTTGGCGAAATGAGATGCCCGTCAATTATGTGTTGGAAGTTGAGATATTTAATGTTTGGGGATTAGATTTCATTGGACCATTTATACCATCTTTTAAAAATTTATATATATTATAAAATTTATATATCTTTTAAAAATTTATATATATTATTAGCAGTAGAGCATGTATCTAAATGGATAGAAGCTATTGATTTACCTCGATGTGATGCTTACAATGTTGCAAAGTTTTTAAGAATGAACATATTTTACATATTTGGGATGTCAAGGGTGACCATAACTGATGAGGAAAGTCATTTCAGAAATGCAATAATGGAGAAATTATTAAAGAAATATCATATCAACCATCAAATTGCTACTGCTTAGCATCCTCAAATAAGTGGTTTGGCTAAATTATCCAATTGTCAAATTAAAAAATATATGGGAAAATCTGTGAATAAAAAAAAATGGATTGGTCTGTCAAACTTGATTTTGCTTTGTGGGCATATAGGACTGCATATATAACTCTTATAGGAATGTTCTATATAGGTTAACATTTGGAAAAAAAATTCATTTACGAGTTGAACTTGAGCATAAAGGATATCTAGCTATTAAGGAATTCAATTAGAATTTAAAGGATGCTGGTGTTAAGAGACTATTACAATTAAATGAGCTTAATAAGACAAGGCATGAATCTTATAAGAGTGTTAAAACTTATAAAGAAAAGATGAAGATGTGACATGATCACAAGATTCTTATTAAAAATTTTGAGCCAGGCTAACAAGTTTTGCTATATATTTCATGGCTAACATTATTCCCAAGAAAACTTAAATCTAGGTGGATGAGACCATTTTTTTGTGATATGGAGATGTGGATATCAAAGATCCTAGAACTGAAAAATAATCAAAGTGAATGGTCACATGCTAGAACTCTATTATTTAGAGAATCAGCTTAAATTAAATTATCTTCTACTGTAAGGTCAACAAGAATAAGCACAAGTTATGTCGAGCTGCAAACGTTAAACCAAACACTTTGTGGGAGGCAACCCATAGTTATTAATGTGTTTCTATTTTAAATGTTATGTTGGTGTGTTTGACTCTGAAAAATTTAGTAGTATTTTTTAATATATAAATATTTAATGATGATTCTAAGACCTTAATTGATGACTTAGATGTGTTAAAATGTATATTTAGATGTTAAGCAGACTTGTGTTAAATTAAGCACCGACACTTGAGCGCCAACGTTTGGCCCTTAAGGGTGACAGTTAAAAAAAGGTAAAAAATTAAGTTTCTAAAAGAATTAAACATGATTTAGTGGGTTTAAATGTATTTTAGTGGTTTGAGAACATGTGTAGTGGGTCTAGGCTTCATCCAAGGCCTATAAATAATAAGAAATGAAGAGAATTATCACTCCACTTCAAATTGTCATCGTAAAATCTAAGTGAAGAGAGAACCTACAAAACTGTCTTCTTGGGAGATTTAAATGAAGAAGAAACAAGAAGACATGAACAAAAAGTTTGTTACTCAAAGTGCGCTAGAGATATACAACTGATTCTCAACTATTATTATAGAAGGAATAGAGGAGAAGACCTCAAAGATTGAGGCTAGCATGGCTTCAATCAAAGCAAAAGTGAATGAGACTAACACACATTTGGAGCATATCAGATGGCAACTTAAAATGCACTTTGGTCATATGAGATTTACCAAAGAAACGAACAAGGAGATGTATCTAAAAAATAAATAGATTGAAGAAGACTCAACTAGAGTTCTTCACCAGCATCCATTCTATCAGATTTATATTTCAAGTTCCCCGAGAGAAACAAATGAAAGGACGAAATATGTTCCACCGGAAGGAGAATGAAATTAAGTTATAGAGTCTAGTTTTTTGTTTGATGTGATTGTTTGTTTGATTTAGGTGTCTTGAAGTTAGTGTTCAGTTTATTTTAGGCTTTCTTCTGCTACATTTGTTTAGCATTTGATGAATGTGATTAAGAGTTATCTCATCCAAGACTCTTTGGATTGAGAAACTATGTATCATAAGTGCTTGTATTTGTTAGAGATTTAAGGACATATTTGCTTCTGTGTAAAATTTTGTGTTATTGTATGTCGAATCGAATTTGTGAAATTTGGTGAGTTTTGAGAAAGAGGAGAAGTGAGGGGAAGAAAATAATTATTAAGATTTATAAGACCATTTAGGGGTTATTAACTTAGGCTAGATGTGTATTTCACCTATAAATCAAAAATATCAACATGTGTGCACTGGTGACTAAGCTCCGAAACCATGTGCTTAAGCACTAGTTACCCGTGATGTAGGCACCTAAGCACGAAACCAGTCATGCTTAAGCATCGGTTCACTTAAACCAGTTCGCGAATGGTGAAAGGTGAAAATTTGAGCTAAAAAGTTTCATTTCTTCCCCTACCGTCACCTTCTTCCTTGAGAGTTCACAATTTTGGAACTTAGGGTTTCTTAAAATTAAAGATTTTCTTCATGGAATTAAGCTGAATTTGCTAGATTTCATCTTCTCAAGGTGAGAGCTTCACTTCTATGTAAATTTTTTTTTTCACCATATATATCGAGTACATTTGGGATTTATTCAAAATCACAATTCATGGTGAAAGTTCAAGAAAACTCCATGGAAACTACATTAAAATGATACTTTAAGCTTTTGGAAGTTAAGTTTGGTGATTTAGACTTGAATTTATGATTTATTGTAAATTTTATTTGATTTTAGAATTGAGACAAAAAATGAAGTGGAACAAGGGGAAGTCTAACTTTGATTCCAGTAAATTTGTTCGTTCAAAAGATCAGGATACATATACAGAAGTGATGGAATCAAGAAAATAGATTCTTGAGCATTGTTTCAAAAATCCAGGTGGAGCTGTTGGAAAGTTTATAGTTCATCGACAATGAGAACAATTATATTGGTATTTTTGTTGTAGCTGTAATTTTGGTGATTTGGAAGTTCTATGTTAATCTCTCTGAGGCAAAGAAAGATCAAGTTCTGGTCGGAGGAAATTCAGTGGCTTTTTCCTCTGAGATAATAAATTTGTTTTATCAGCTGCCCCGAGTGTATTGTGTTTTTATTCAAAATTATAATCCTACTAAGGAGGAGATAGATGAGATTATATCATCATTAACTTTGGGAAGAGAATTATGGAAAATAACAAATGAAAGGAGATTAAAATTCTTTACGTCAAAGCTTGATGCCATGGAAAAAGTGTGGCAGTATTTTATTTGAGCTCGTCTACTGCCTACCAATCACCTAAGTGACATTACAAAAGAAAGATTCACTCTGAACTATTGGGCTTAGTAGTTTAAGCCAATTGATATTAAATCCTTGATCTAATGAACGATCACTAGTTCTTCTACAACTACTACTACTACAGGTTTGGGATTGACATCCTTAATTTATGCCTTATGTGAGTAAGTTGGTGTTAGATTTGATAGTTGAGAGGAGATTTTGCAGCCTCTAAAGCCTATCACGAGTGTCAATGTGAAATTTTATTCAGAACATTCTATTTTTGGCTAGAGAGGAGGATTTTCAAGAAGTTCTAGTGCTTCTACATCTCGTGCTTCAACTTCATGAGCATCTACATCACATCGTTAGTCTACTAGTTCTGATACAAAGACATAATTAATGCAAAGGATGTTAGATAACATCACTTATATTTTGGATAAGGTACTTAATTTTGAGAACTATGTAGAACATATTATTAGTTACATGACGAGACATAGTGATTATGCAGAAAAATATCACTCATCATTACAAAGCCTTATCAGGGGCGATCAAAGTGTGGCATTTCTTTCATATCCACAATACTCTTCGTATGAGCCTACTACTTTTTGGGATAGTGATAATGATGATAATGAAGAGGAGGAGGATTGATTCGAGCAGTTTATTTTTAAATTGTGAACTTTATGTGTTGTAGTTGTAGTGAACTGCTACTTTGGTAAGTGTTGTAATTGTTTAGATTGCTGCTATTTTTTATGTTATTATTTGTTGTGTTAGATACTATTGTGATGCATTTGTGTTGTTGTGAGTAGTTATATTTGATTTTTGTGGCAGTAATTGTGCTAAGAGTTTTTTTAGTGTACTTTGTTGGTTTGTGTAAAACTTATTCCAGATATATTATGAAGGTTTAGAATATTACTAACTTTCACTTAAGAACTTCATCTTTAAATTTTCAATTTACTACCATGTACTTTTTTATGTTGCAGTTGTAAATTTATGATAGTGTGTGTTTATTTGCTTTTATGTTATCCTCCACTGCAAAGAAGTCTGATAAATCTTATAAATGTTAAAATTAAGCTAAAATTTGATCAATTAATTTTTTCTTGTGTTTTTAATTTTTTTACTTCTATATTTAGGGTATAAAAATTTGTGTAAGCATGTTATTTTTAGTTTTCATTCCTGGTTATATATATATATATATATATGTGGCTGGTTTGGTAGCTTTCTTTGGGTTTTTGCTCTAATGGTTTCCTCTACATACCTTTGTTCTACTTGGTTTTCCTCTCTTTCTTTTCTCCTACTACTATTTTGGTGTGTTTTGGCTTGTTGGGATGGTTTAAGATCTTCTTTGGCAGGTTTTCTCCTTTCTCGGCTAAACTTTTTTCAAACTTTCTATTTTATTGTTCTATTGCCGAAAACTCTGTCTACTTACTGCTTGGGACTTGTGCTTGCTTCCTTTTGTTGATTATGGCTTCCCTAAATCCCATTGGTTTAGATACTAATATCCAATAGGCTAAAGCCACTTTTGCTGATGTTGTGGGAAAAGGTTTTGAGACCTTGCAAAATTTTGAAAATCTTGTCTTCCCTCAATCCTACCATGATGGTGTTGTTGGCAAAGTGGATTGCCCTTTTGTGAAGCCTTTGGCGAAAAAGGGAGAAAGAGTGCTACTTTCTTCTCAGATAATGAGATATTGTCCTTAGTTGAAGCCAGAAGTTTACTCTTGTTAGCAAGTTTTAGTTCAGCCATCCTAAAATGGATGAATTAAGAAAGTATTTTGATGACCTGAAATTAGTTGGTGCTTGGAGGGTGGGTTTGATGGATGGCAAACATATAATGATACACATGGCTAAAGAAGAAGATTATGCAAGGCTTTTTTCTAAACAAGTTTTAAAATTAGATGGTATCTCCATGAAATTGTTAAAGTGGATTTCTGACTTTGATCCTTTAAAAGAACCGCCCATTGTACCCATTTTCAATCATCAGGTGTTATTCACTATTGGTACAACACTTGGCAGACCCATGAAGTTGGATGCCTCCACATTTAATCTATCTGGACCATCAGTGGCTAGAATCTTAGTTGAAAAGGATATTACTCAACCAGAGGTGGAGGAAATTTTGTTAGGTACTGCTAATAATGGTTATTGGCAAAAAATTGTGATGGAACAAATACCTTATTATTGCCATAACTGTAAAATGTTTAGGCACACTGACAACAGATGCTTCAGACTACATCCTAAGCTAATAAAATGTTCTCAAGACACCTTATATATCCCTCCCCGTCATCATGTTCATCTACCTTTGGAATCTGGATCCCCTAAAAAAGCTACTAAACCTAATTCTGGATTAGAACCTACTTCACCGACCTAGCCTCCAATCATTGTTGGACCTACAGTTACCAATCTCCCATATACTGAGGAGGTTCCTACAGAGGGAACTTCAGGATCGGATGAGTTGCCACAGGTTTCTATTACACCCAACACTGTGTTAGTTCCTTTAGCCAGTGCTTCCATTGATTCTTCTAGCTTAGCCCAGATAATTACAGGACCTTCTCCTGTATTGGAACCTACAATCCCACCTCCACTCCTTGCTATACCTACAACCCCTATTCTTTCTTCTATTGTGGAGGTTCCTACAGTGGGAGCTCCTGGAAAGGATTAGTTGTTATCAATTACTACTGCACCAAAAAATATAAATGCTCTTCTTGCTAATGTCTCCACTGACTCTCTTAGATTGGCCCCTCCAATCATAGTTGAGTTTTATGACACCCTGGTCCAACAAATGAATTTGGATCTTGAAGAGGAATGGCAAATACATCAGTCAAGAAAAAAGAAAAAAGGTATGTAGGAGCTGAAGAACCTTAAAATTGATGATTTGGCAGCTAGGGGCTCTATGAAAAACTTTTTAGATTCCCTCTCTATAACTACAAAGAGGGGAAAACAAAATAATGATTAGTATCCTTTGTTGGAGTGTTAGGGGGCTGGCACATCCTTGGTCCCTTGGTAGGTTTGTCCACCTAAATATGCATAAGTTTTGGTGTATTGCTTTGCTTGAACCCATGGTATTCAAATATCAAACCGGAATTATTAAGAAGTTTCTTGGATTTTAGTCTTATCAAATTTCAATAACAAGATATGGCTTCTTTGTAGAAAGGAAGTAACTTGGAAAGTCTTACAAGATCACCCTCGGTTTCTTCATATCTCTCTTACTCTGGCTAGACATTCTGCCCAAGCTACTTTTGTTTATGCTAGTTATAATTATGATGGGAGGAAATAATTATGGAAGGATTTATTCAACCTCAGTCAATTTGTGCATTCCAAGTGGCTGGTTTATCGTGATTTCAACTGTGTAGCTTCTCCCTGTGAAAAGTCTGGTGGTAGACTTCTTCACATTAACAAAATGAATTTCTTTAATGATAACATGCAACTCACTAAATTACATGATTTGTGTTTCTCTGGCCTCAAATTTACATGGAGGAGGGGTAAAAACTAGGAGATGTTGGATAGAGCTCTGGCTAATGACATTTGGCTTAATGATTTCCTTCACACTTCTATTACTCATCCGCCTATGACTGGGAATTCAGAGCTCCCCCACACCTACTAAACCCCCTTCAGATTTCTCAATATCTGGTCATCACACCCTGAATTTTTGAAATAGGTGCACTTTATTTGGAACAATTATCATCATGACAATCCATCAGTGAAACTATGATTTCTACATAAAATATTGGGTGCTTATCTCAGGGTTTGGAATTGGCAAGCCTTTGGCACTTTGAAAACTAAGGTTATTGAATTTGAGGCCCTTGTTAACAATATGGAGACCTAGATGGCTGACGAACCCTCTTTGGAAGCAGATCTTTTCACTACAAATAAAAATTTACTCAATGCTATTCACCTGCAGGAACAAATTTTACATCAGAAACTTAAACAGACTAAATTCTGTGTTGGAGATAGAAATTCTAAATACTACCATGCTGTTATTAATTACAGAAGGAAATGCAATGAAATACCACAAATTAAAGACACTGAGAGAGCCTGGCTAAATACTCCAAATGATATTTTTGTCGGTGTTATAGATTATTATCAAAATCTCTTTACTTAACCCACTGTGGCTGGAAAAGCTGTGCAGGTAAATCTTTTTAATCAAAGCAGAATTTTCACTTCTAAACTTTAGCTAACACACATCCCAACTGAAGTGGAAATCAAATCAGCTTTAGATTCAATTGTTAGCAATAAAAAAGCTTGGAATATAATCAAGCTGGAAGTAATAGAGGTTGTGCAAGCTTTCTTTAAAGGACTGGACCCTCCAAAATACTTCACATCTTCCCCCATAACTCTCATTCCTAAAGAGACCAATTGTAAGAGTTGGGATATGTTTAAACTTATCAGTCTCACGACCAGAATCCAACCTCATCTGCATAAAATTATTAGCATGAATCAAACTGCTTTCATTAAAGGAAGAAGCATTGTTGACAATGTATTACTAGCACTGGAAATCTTCCATGATCTTGATAGAAGCTGCTGGGGTGGAAATTTGATCTATAAATTGGTTATTTGTAAAGCTTATGATATCGTTCATTGGGGTTTTATTGAGGAAGTTTTTCAGGCAAGAGGTTTCTCTCTAAACTTCACCAAACTAATCATGAGCTGGCTCAATAAAAATGCACATTTTTTGCTCATTAATGGGTCTTCTAATGGCTATTTCAAAGCTACTATAGGAATTATACAAGGTGACCCTCTCTCCCCCATCATTTTCATCTTAGTTTTTTATTATATTACTTTAATGCTTAACCAGATTTCAGACTCCTTTCCGCACAATCATTTCAATCATAGATCAAATATTGTCATCACCCACTTCTTTTTGCAGATGATATCATTCTCTTCTCCAAAGCCACTAAACTAGCTGCTAGATAAATCCAAGACCATCTTAATGAATTTTTGGCCTGCTCTTGGCATCTTTTGAACAAGCAGAAGTTTCTACTTATTTTCATCAAAGGAGTCAAGCAACCATTTAAGCTGTGGCTTTCAGACTTCACTAGTTTCAGATCTTCCAGTTCTCCTCTGAAATATTTGGGGGTTTATCTGCTGAAAGGTAGGACTAGAAAAATTCACTTTGATGAAGTGGTGACAAAGATTCAAACAAAGTTTCTCAACTGGACAAACTCTTTTCTTTCTAATGGATGAAGAAATGCCCTCTTAAAGCATGCACTTTCTGCCTTCCCTTCATGCATCCTTCAGATGGCTACTTTGAAGAAGAGCACACAACTGCTACTAGAGAGAACTTTTAACAGATTTCTTTGGTCTGGTCAAGGGATCCAAATGCGTTGGACCAAATTGAATTCTTTTTGCAGATCTGTAAAAAATGGAGGGATTGGATTTAGAAGCTTCAAACATTTGCAACATAATAATTTTTGTAATCTTTGGGTACACTTCGGGTCTCAGGAGTCTCTCTGCACAAAATTCTTGAAAGGCAAATGTTGCAGATATATCCATCCTTCTCTTGCTTCCCATAAATTGGAAGATTCTAAAGTATGGTCTCAAATTCTTAAGATTAAGTACACTACTGAAGAACATTTCATTTGGGAATTATGGGAGGGGAATTTTAATTTCTTGCTGGATAACAGGATGGGAGAAGAGAAGCTGGCTGGTGTCCACCCAGCCCCTTTAAATCTAAATTCCAAGGTGTCTGACTGCTACACTGAGGGCCATTGAAATCTGCAACCTCTACAGAATATCCTAGATAACTCAATCATTAACAAGATAATTACTATACCTCTAGACCATACCAGGAAAAATAAACTCTTCACTAAAAAAAACCCATCACAATCCATTTCTATCTACATCTACTCTCAACAACCTCATGGATTGAAGGCTTCTTTGGGGAAACCACTGTGTGGGAAATTTCTATCTCCTAAATGGCTTTCTTTTGTTGGCGACTATTTTTAGGCTTCTCCCAATTAATGAAATCCTGAAGCTGAAGGGGTGGAGAGGCCCTTCTTTCCTTGTTCTTTGCAAAAAGCAAGAGGAAACAACTGAACACCTATTCTTTCAATGTAGCTTTGTTCAGCAAGTGTGGTCAGTAGTGCTCAACCAATTGCAAGTGCAAACAAGCACTCTTACATGGAAACAACTTCTCATTTGTTGGAAGGACTGGCATCAGCTTAACCTAATTACCATCCCTTGTGTTGTGGCCTAGTTTATTTTGATGGCTAGGAGCTAGACAAATTTGAAGAAAAGCAGCAGCTAAATACAAAGGCGGCCTCTAACTGCCTTGCATACATGAAAAAACTCTCTATCTGGAAGGCTTTTACCGATTAACTATTAGTTGGCAACAAAACCTGTCAACATATTCCGGAACACCATTTAGTCTATTAGCTTAAACGTGATGCAGGGTGGCTGAAATTCAATATAGATGGTAGCTTTTACCAATATGATGCCGGCATTGGGGGACTTTTAGTAACTCACTGGGCTCCTTTCTGGTTAATTATCATTCTCCCATTATTGCAAAGGATGCCTTGGAAGCTGAAATAATTGCAGTATATTGGGCTATCTACATTGCTGCTAGAGCCAAAATCCATAATTTATTGGTAGAATCTGACTCCAAGATTTTGATTAGCATTCTCTTGAATCAGATTAATTGCCTCTAGTACATTCTACAGTGGATACATAAGATTCATCCCATGACCTCCAACCTCAATCTGAAGTTCCAGTTTATCCATAGAGAAGGTAACTGACCATCTAACTGGCTTGCAAAAGCTAGTCTTAGGACTGACAGTCCACTCATCATCAAAAGTGTTAATAAGCCTCCCTCATTTCTTCTAAAGGGAGACCTTCTTAGTTTGCCCTATTGCAGAATTTTGTAATCTCTGTTATCCTCATTTTGAATGCAATTCATTCACCTTGGAAGGCTAAGACCTTCTAGCTGAATATTCCCCTTATATATATATATATATATATATATGTATGTATGTATGTACGTATATATTATGCTAAAATGTTTTATCTTATAAAAAAAAATTAAGTTTGGAGGGATGAAAAACAAATTTACAAAACTTGAGTTTTATTTTTTCTCAAATTTGTTACAAATAAATTTGATTTTGTTTTGAAAAACAATGATTATGTGTATCAAGTTATGTTAAGAAAGTATAATTTTGAATATAGAAATGTGTAAGAAAATTTTGTTGAAACCTATTTTAAAGAAGAAAAAATTAAAGTTAAAAATTTTTAGTGTAGAAATGATAAAGATTGTGTAACTATCCTTAGTACAAGAAGTTATATTTTTTAAAAATGTAGAAGGATTTGACTTTTATTTTCAACACTTAAATTTCTTTTATTAAAAATAATTTTCAAAACTATTATTGTATTTTTAAGTAAAAGATTTATATCAAACCTTTGCTTTATATCAAACCTTTGCAACCTTTGCTTTAGGAAAGGAAGAGGGGAATACAAAACCATTCGAGGCCTCTCCAGATATAGCAATCCTCACTTGAAAATAAAAAGAAAATGAAAAAGAAAAAATAAAAAAGAGAAAGAAAGAGGAAAAGAAAATGTTAAAAAAAGTTGAAATATGGAGGAGAAGCTTGAAGATTAGTGCCTAATCAAAAATTGTTTCCACATCTGATCTTTTTAAATTATAAGAATTGAGAAACTCTTAAGCTTAAGATATAATATAATAAGTATATTTATTCGTAATTAAAATTTTTTAGTGGAGAAGATAAAATGCCTAAACCCTATATTTGGAGAATTTACAAGTATTTTTGAACTATATAGGAATTCATATTTTCAGACTTCTTTACATTAAATATTTCTAAACTCTAAGTTGGTCTCATTTACAAATGTTTTTTTTTCTAAATTGGAATACTATATTTCTAGATCAAAATTTTAGAATATCCTAAAGAAACACATTTATATAATCTATTTATTTTGGTTTTGAAAGATTGGAGTGTCACTTGAGGATAAGTAAAATTTTAAGTTTGGCAGAATTTCATTAACCTTGATTATATAGCATTTATGTTCACATTTTTATACCAATTTTTGAGGATATTTCACTTTAATGGAAGGTATTTGTGTGTTTTTCTTTCAGTTACAGTAAAATGGATGAAAAATGGTGAAAGGAGTGAAAAAGCATCAAATTTGGAGCCAAAATGAAGATGGTGTGCAAATAAACTATGGCTCCTAGATGCCCAGGACTGGTGCTTAAGCTCCAGAAGAAGAAAGAAGGCTGCGCCTAAGGGTCGAGACGTTGCGCTTATGTGCCAGAGGTAGTTATTTGAAATTTTAATGAGTTTGGATGAATTTTTTAATGGGTGTTTGAAGTAACTCTTGGTGAAAACATGGATTATGGTTAATGGGCATGAAAATACATTTAAAGGGCTATTGAAAAGAGGCAACACTTGAAAGAATCATTAAATGTGGAAATATTTTTGAAGAAACACTAAAACACCTTTTTAAAATTTATAAAAATAGGATTTGGATTGAATTTAAGAGGATCCACCGCGCCCCTCTCTTTGTGCCTTCTTTCTATCACTCTCATAGATTAATTAGGATACTTTTAGAGAGAAGAAAGGGAGGAGTTAAAGTTATGTTAGTAAAGAGTATTGTAAGAGAAAAGAAGAGATTCAAAGGAACTTTAAAAGTTTGGTGGAGAGGAATTTGTGATAAGTTTTTATTTGTGTCTACATTTGGTTTTAATTTAGACTTCTTGTGTGTTTACATGATTTTTACTTTTAAAATTAAGTGTTGTTGTGTTTTCTCAATTAATTCTGAGTAGTTTTCTTTGTCTTTTCCCTTAAAGTGATAAGTAATTAAGTGTTGGATGGTAGTTGTGTGAAGTATTGGTACTTACTGTTGGAATAAATTGTAATGATTTTATTCCTTGTACTTCATTTACTTTTTTATTTTGCCAATTAAGATGTTAACATTTTTTTGTGAGAGCATATAGGATCTGAGATGTTATTGTCTTAGTCAACTAAAGGTAAGAATCACATGAGATTGTGTGGATGAGAATGTAATTCATTGGTTGAGTGTGAACAAATAGGGAAATAAATTTTGAAGGATGTAGAGTTAGGCAACTTTAGAATGGCAGGCTAAAGCCCCCAATTTAGTTTATTATATTAGGTCTTGATACATGATGTTAGCCCCCAGGTGGAGAAAGAAGAGGGAACTCTATAGTGAGAGCTAGTATCTTTCTTACCCAAGCCATCGTCAGGACTATTCAAACTTTAAATTAGCCAATGTTTTTTATAACTTTTCTAGTAAAAGTAAAGCATAATATTGCTTTTATTTGACACAACACAATTTAAATTCTTCCACAATAGAATTCCTATACTTGTTACCGATTCATGATAAGAAAAATGATATTTTTTTTATATTTCTTTCATCTTACAAAAAACTAGTTAAATCTAGTTAGTTGTTTACTTTATTTTCAATTCTAAAAAATTACCAAAAGGAATTAAACTTTCATTTCTATTACAACATCTATAGTTCGAGTAAGAATAATTTGCAAAGTAGAGTTTGTTATATAATTTCTTCTTAAACATTTGTATTACTCCATATGGGTTTGTTATTCAGGACTTAATCAAAAAGTCCTATAATATTCGATAACGATATGTATACTTGTGTAGTATCATAATATTTAAATATATTAGTTGTACTCTTATTTTCTTCGGAGTCATGTTCTTGGCGTCGTTATAAAGGAAGAAAGATAAATAAATAAAATTGAGAATATAAACACACATACTTTGTAGCACTATCATATAAGTTGGGATCAATTCCCAACAATGTACTTCATAAATGAAGATATGTTCTCCAAAGGCAATCCTTATAATGACATTTTTTCCATCATTAATCTCATCGCCAACTTTCTAAGTTAGGAGTTTACACATTGAAACTTGCAATTCAATGAATATTATGATCAAGTAAATGTTTAACATGATGGACTTGGGCAATCTCTCCACGATGTTGAGCTGCTCTATGGCTTCCTAGGTGAAAGATAAAAAATCATGGAAATCATCACTTACCCATCACATGGGGGGGAGATGGTAAGCGGCTCATAGCTATTATAAATATTATCATCATCAATCAATGCTGTATAGTGCCATTTTCAGTAGTTTTCTTCCCAGCACCATTCAAGAAGTCATATCAACCAATAATGTTTTGGTCAAGTTCCCATGTGATGAAGAATTAATCAACATACAGGGTGACATGGTGTAGTATCACATTATTTACCTATAAGCCATCAAATATATGCATCAATAACCCCTTGATTTAAACATCCAATGAGGGAGTGGTCACAAGACTAGTGATACAATTGAGGAAGTCCTTATAATTAAAAACAAAATAATTAAATTATTTTGATCATGTGAAGCTTTTGTTGCAACCGTAATGGAGAGCTTATAAGCATACTCCTCGAGCATCGTGATGTATTCAATTGGTTAACTGTAGAAAGGTTAGAGGTATAAATCAACTTTGACTACCTTAGATTAATCTAAACACAAAAAAAGTAAAGATAGAGATGAGTCTAAAAAGAATCAAACTAGAAAAATTGATCCACAATGATGTATAGAAACTATTTGAGATTGACTACATATAGAAGGTGTCTAACCTAGACTAGATAACTAATTTGGTATGGTCTAAATGACTAATGAAAAATGATGGATGTGCATCATTTGCATAAACTTGAATGTAGCATATAAAAATGATAGTTATCCTTTATCAATGATTGACACACACATAAACTCGATGATCGAGCAACCGATCATGAGCTCCTTTGATACTTTATTAAGTCGCCATCAGATAAATATGCACTCAACTAATACAAAGTAGACCAAAAGTGTGTGTTTTGCTACATTGTAATTCTCTTTCGGAAGGAAAAAATACAAGTGAATGATGGATGTGTTTACTTTCAAGTAGAAAGAAAAAAAAATATTGATGATGCTGATGTTGTTCTGATTAAAAAAAATTGAACAACATCTAAAGGTGGAAAATAATCTTCCAAAATCCTAAGATAATATAACATAAATCTTAATCTTCTCAAGTACACTTTCAAATATTGAGTAAATATTTAATTAGGATACCAATTGGCACAAAAATGAGTCAATGCTAATACTAAAAATGTTGATGCAGTGATGTGTATGTCATCTCCATGAAATATGAATAAGTTATAGAGGCTAATGGTCTGAATCATTGGACTCAAACTATTCATCTCGAATTTGGGAGATAAGTATGTGGTGCTATTCAAAACCTTGAGGCATGTTAAACAATTTACATGGTGAGAAGTGTGCAAGCAAGCCTATCAATAGTGTAAGGATTTATTATCCTCATTGCATTATCTCTAAAGTCCAAAGCTAAAATATTGAACTTTTCTCTACCTAGGGCTTGACCATGAAGTAATAAGTTTGGTTATATTTTGAGAGCAACAAGAAAGTAATTTTTGATCTATTATCTCAGTGAAGTCCTAACGAGAGCATAGCTTAAGTGTCTCATTATGGGAAACATAAATTTCTCTCCTATTATATTAATTTATTGGTTCTTTCCTTATTTTCAAACATATATAATCAAGGTGATCACTAATCACTCTCTAAAGATAGTTCTTATCAAGTAAAAATTTCCTAACAAATTTCTTAGTGGGAAGTAAAATTTAATGAGTTTGACATATTCTACAGACAAAGAATAGCAATCTATGGTAAGGCATAAAACTCTTATTAGTGAAATTTTTCATGATCAACACCCCCAATGGAGAATAATTTCTCTAAGATCAAACCATATTTGTACGCATTAATGGTGCACCAAATATGACAATGAGATAGAACAAAATTTCACTAACAAGTCTTACTGAAGATTATCTTGACCACTTTATTAAGATATATTGAAGGTAAATATTATCAAGTTGAGTATGAGGCCCTCATAGCTAGGCAATGAGTTTCCTATGAAGTTGGCACGTGACACCTTATAATAAGGTTAGATTCTTAGTTGGTGTTTGACATGCCTAAACTATGTTACTTTTATTTGCACATTTAATGCCTATTAATAATGATATTACTCTTTAATGAAAGGAATTTTTGATGTTTTTGGTTGTAGGTACACTAAATAGAGCAAATGGAACAAAAATAGAACAAGTTGGAGTCAAATGAAGCAAAGTGGGTAATGCTGACTTGTGGCCTAGACGTCAAAGGCAGTTATCCAAAAGATTCAATGAACGTGGATGAATTTTGAAGGGGTGTGATGCGGGACTTTTATTAGCGCTATAAATGTTTTCCAACATCACAACACACACGACATCTAACTAGAAAATATGCAAATCAATCACAATAAAATCTACTTTAGTTTTATTAGTTTTCTCTTTTATAATAATTAAAGCTACCACTCCTAGTAAATTATGGTGTACTTTCAATTCAAATTGTCACTAAGTTATAAACAGAAGTATATGTACCGTTCAAGTAATAAAAGACTCTGTTGGAGTCCTAAGTATCGTTCTCATAAGGAGGCAAAAATTCTTATGGTAATAATGCAAAGACACAATATTTAAACTATAGAAAAATTAAGTAAGTGAGTAGATCTAAATTTTTTTAATGCCACTAAAGAAACTATGTTTACTACACTAATCTCTAAACTTCAAACTTAAACTTACCAAAAGTAAACTAGGTTTTGTGACGAAGAGTTCAAATTTAAGAAAGGATCCTTCTCCTTACAATGAGATTATAACCAGTGAATTATCAAACTATAAAAGATTGTATTGTGCCAAATAGGAGCAACTATATTTTTTACTCTTTAATAAGTGATAGAGAACATTGGTTAATCTAGTGTGTAGTCCTTAAATTGGCATTTAGGCTGAGAAGATTCTTGCTCTCACTCCAGAGTTCCAATGTTCCCTCACTTGGGGGCTAACATCTCGCTTTAGTTTCCAAACCCCTGAACTAAATTGGGGATTTTAGTCTGTCACCCTAAAATCTCTAACTCTACACCTATTAATGAATATTTACTTATTATTTTCACTTAACCCCATGGACTACATTCTCATTCATGAAATCAAATGTGATTCTTACTTTTTTGTAGAAAGCTTAACTCTCTCAGATCATATGTTTCACAACAAATTATAATAATTCAATTGGCCAGATTGAAAAGTAAATGAAGTACCAATTTTGAATCATCACAATTATGAAATTAAAATACTATACAACAATGTCGATTCTTCACATGACCATATATATTTCTAGGGAGAAGGACAAAGAAAGCTACTCAAAATTCATATGGAAGATACAAAAAAACATGAATTTATTAAAAAAAAGATGTTTACAAAATTAAAAGAAGAAAAGTAAAACAACTTAACTCAATCTCTTCACCAAGAAAATCCCTTCAATTTTCATTTAATATCTTTCCCTCTTTATAATAACACTCATATCTCTCTTAGAAATGTAATGAAAAAATCTCTCACTTTATCTCTCCTCTTACAACTCCTAGGGAACACTCTCCAAAGTTTCTTACACAATTGCTTGACATGCCACACTCCCACACACACTTTTTCTGACATAAAAACACTCTTTTATAATGTAGCGATGGATTTCCCAAGAGTCTCCTTGGGCACCCCTTCAACATCTATCCAAATTCAATGCATTTAAGAAAATAACCATCTTTGGTGCCTAGGCACCGTCTTCTCTAGATTTTGGCACTTAGGCACTAGTTTTGGCACCTAGTCGCCATTTTAATTTTTGAAAGCGCAACCTTTTGACTCCAAATTTTATTTTTTTTGCATCCTTTAAGGTCCAAATGCCTGGACTTAGTGTGTCTACAATAAAACATAAAAATACCTTTTTTAAAGTGCAATATCACCAAATATAAGCCTTAAATAAATATGTAAATTTAAATATTTTCTTAGCGTATCAAAATCCCCCAAACTTAATTGTTACCTGTCCTCAAGTAACTCTTTTACTACATAAAAAGTATGACATAAGGTAGTGAGCATCACTTAAAGACTTCTATAGTTTTTGTTGTATAAAAACAATAGTAATGCCTTAGAAAAAATTTTGATATTTTAGTTTAAAACTAAAGATGTAAGAATATATAGTAATCAAGTCTAAGAGTTTTGTTTTCCTAGTCATTTCAAGAATAATTGTAGTTCATCATATTAAAGATGCTTAGAACAATTATATGAAAAAGAATTTATTGAGAACTTCATTAGTAAAGATGTTAATACCTTAATATAAGTTTGGAAATGTAATTAATCCTCTTTCTTTAAGTTGAATTAAGCCAATATTTCATGAGAACTTCATTAGTAAAGAACTTCACGTGCATTTTTCTTTTTTGCTTTTCTTTCTTTTTCTCTCTTTTTTTCTCTTTTTAGGATCATTTTCAATCATTTTTTCTGTTTTCCATTTCATGTGAGGGTTACTATTTTGGGATAGCCTTTAAAGATTTTGAACTTCACTATCCTCTACTAAAATTTAAAAACTTCTCACATTTCTTACTTATGAATGCATATTAGTGTTGAAAAGGATTTTTCATAAAATCTCAATTCTTTCTTTTTATATAACCATGAGACTCTCTTAATATTTCAAAAGTACAGTTTCCTTTTCCTTAACCAGTAAACACATAACATTATACTCTTATTCTAAATATCTTAATTTTTTGAACTAACCTTCATTATTAAAGATTTTTACTTAAGTCTACATTCATAATTATATAATCAAAAAGATAGTTACCTTCATATTTACCTTTGATACAAAAATTTATGTTAAGAATAATTTTAAAAATATAGTTCCATAAGGATAAATAAAGTTTATTTTCTTTACAGAAAAAATTTTCTTCCTCCCAAAACTTAAATTTTTAATAGGTAAAGCAATTAATACAAAAACAGTAAGTATAAATAAAAAATTAAATGCATTAAATAAATCTAAACTATAGAGGGCTTTGAATATGGAACTTTAGAGGCACCAATTAAAAAAAACAGGGTATAAAGTTTTTTGAAAAAGATGATAAATCAAAAAGATTTGTTAAGCAAAGGAGAGTTCTAAACATAAACAACAAATTGCAAACCAAGCAACAATAAAGTAGAAATAAAAAATCTACATCTACACGTAACAAGTTTAACACCACACTTTACAAAATACATGATTTAAAAATAAAGTTCAACTAAATAAAAAAACATGAAAACTAACTACAATAAAAAAACATGGTAGCAAACTACTCATCATCATCCTCATCATCAACATCTTCATCCTCTTCTTCAAAATCATCTTCATGCTGATAAGGCTTAAAGTGAAGGCTGGTAAGGAATTCTATATTATGATCACCCCTCAAATATTTTAGACATAGCCTCATTATAAGAATTTTATAAACAACTTTCCTCAACAGATACTCGTCATTATGATAATTTTGAGCTTCCATAATTCTCAGTTGATTTTAAAGTGTCAAAATATCACCCTGTTGAATAAGCAATTGCTCCATAACATTCTCCAGAGAAGTAGTGCTAGATCTAGAAGGTTTAGAAGCTGAAGTAAATAGGTGAATCACTACCTCTACCCCTAGCTCGCTCTCTAACATGTAACTCATAAATATGAACATTGGGCTTACTGATAAGTTTAAGAGGTTGCAATAAATCTTCAGATCTATCATAAACTACTCCTAATTGGTCACAAAAAGTAAAAATTAAGGTTGGGTATCCTAAACCTCCAGTAGTCCCAACTCTACTAGAATTACGAGCATTCCGATAAATGAGTGAGACGATGTTTATACTCTTCGTTTGTTAAATAAAAAATTTCAAAGTAGCTCTCTCCTTAGTAACTTCACTACGATGATTTGTTGGAAAGAGTCAAGTAGAAATGAAATAGTGCCAAGTTTCGGATTGAGCTTTTAACATAGATGTAGATAAGTTTACCTTATGATTATTCTTTATTTTTCAAACTCTTCCATCGATCAGAAAGGCAAAAACTTCACTTAGTACTGAATTAGATGAATCGAATGCATAAAATTAGCAATGAAATTAATCTCTCAACTAATATAGTGCATTGATTCTTTTAGGGGTGAATTCGACAGTCTTACCATGCACAAATACTTGATCATCAAAGCTTCTCGGAGGTTTGCGTATAATTCTTGAATGATTGGGATAACTGCTGCAGTTGTGAAATAGAAAAAGTTTTCCAATTTCTTGCTACAATTACTCCTTCAATAGAACCTCCAGGATTATAAAATGCTCACTCTTGAATCAATTTCATTGACATGAGTTGTGTAGTATAGTGATACTAGGTTGTGATGTTAACAAATTTTTTTGTTCACAAACTTCTTTTCCCTTCATCCTCTTCATCTTACGAGCCATAAGAGTTCAAAAAATTCAAATTATTTTTACATAAATTTGCAATATGTTAAATTAAACTCATAAATCGAAATCATTACTAAGAAACTTGACATCATGGATTCTTCACTAGATTTCTCAAAAATTTTTAATTTTGAGGTTTAACAAAATGTACGAGAAATCTATGGTGAAATCAAAACATTTCTAAATTAAAATGAAGCTCTTACTAACAGAAGATGAAATCCAAGATTTTCAAGCCCTAAAATTTCCTCAAATCCAAGTATTAGAAAGCCATATGATGCTTTTCAGGCTTAGTTGCAAGGTAGGAGACGAACATAAGTAGAAAAAATGGAGTTACTGTTCATTTTCACTACTTTTAAGAATTTTGCCAATCTGGTACCAAGTCGCCAACGCATAAAAATTTCAGTTTCAGTTTTTTTTTTATAAAAAAAGTGTTGTACACAAAAGAACTCCATTCTCTAATTAGTTAAAATTCACATTCAATTTTATAATCAAGTAATTTACTAAAATTAAATTTTCACAAACAACAAATAACTTCAAATTTATATATAAATGCAAACAATTACAAACAAGTATTTTTAAACCATGACATAAAATTCAACATTTTAATCACACCAACAACATTGTAACGTTGAAAACTAAACATAAAACACTAATAGAAAACATAATAAGTCTGATATCAAAAACTAAGAAAATCCAACATAACTAAACACATATAAGCTCTTATAAACCAGAATTCCGAACTTCAGAGGTGTTACACATCTTCATCTTAAATACTATCTTCTTCTCTAATATCTCCCATGAATTGGTGATGCACAAATAAATTAAAGAAAGGATGGTAAGGAAATTTTTCAGTTGAGTTTCTTTCAATCCAAACATTTTTGTTATACTTTCACACTGTAGGCTCTTCCATAAGACCCGTGTGATCAAATAGCTCTTTAATTCTCCAATCCAGACGGTCAAACTAATCATAAATGCTGATAATCACATTCAAAATATTAATCAATTCTTTCTACAACTTCTTAATCTTCTTCAAAATAACAAATGAAATGTTTGGAAATCAGGGTTGTAAAAATGGTGAATTTTGAGATGATTAATCCATATGAATGTTTTTGTCATCCACTTCTCATTTTCTAAGTAGTTATAATTTTACACTAGGTCCATGGGCTTCTAGGAAAGAAGAACTTTTGCCCAACTTTTGTACGTTACTTGAGATTGGCTATAAAGCAAAAAATTTCTAGATGGATGTCCAAGTCCATGATTAGATCTTTTAAAAATCAAACCAAGAATAGATTTTACTATTTTAGCACCCACATCAATAATTCTTCTAGCTTGAATACAATAATTCTTCCTTCATTACTTTATTAATTATCATAGTATTTAGAAATTTTGGTGAAATAAAGATATGCCAAGGTTTTGATGTGGAATTTAGTAATGAAGAAGGAAAACTTACATTATTTTCATCTCTTATTTCCCAAGCTCCATCTTCATCCGTCAAGAAGTGAAAAACCCATTCATATTGTATGGGGAAAAAGTTGGCATAGTGTCAAATCGGAACATTTTTTATCAAGAAAAAATTATTGATTCTAGAAGAAGTAAAAGGTACCCACCTGCCTTGAACTCAGACAACTCCTTGATTAATTCGATGAAGAATTACATAAATTTCCCTCATGATAGGAATTACTATGGCCACAGTTGTGTATAATTGTACATCCCATCTCCTATGCACAATGATCTCTTCCATAATAGTAATGACAGTATTGAGTCCTCAATTCACAAAACCCATTCCTTGATCAAACTCTTCTTCATAAGGTTCCTATCGTGCAACCTCTGTGCATCAAAGCTAATGAACTTCTTCTAGTTGAATATCTCATATTTGGAAGTTTCCTTGGAGTTGGAAGTCATAAGAACATAAATAGTGGATCCTATCCCACAATACTAACTTAATTTAGCTCCAAATGACATTTTTTAGGAGTTAAATAGGGAAAATTCTGCCAAAAATCGTCAAAAGAAGGTTTCAGTGCTGATTTTCCAACTACAGCGCATAGGCGTCGGGCTTTCTGGATAGTGGCGCTTAGATGCAAGATTTAGGTGCCTAGGTGCCAATGCTCTGTGAAACAGGCACTTAGGAGCTAATTTAAATGTTTAGACGCCGGTGCACTTATTTTTTGCACTGCTTCACCTAAGGTTCATATAACTCTCATACCTTTCATAGAATTTGATAATTAAAATATTTTTATGTATTTTCTTAACATGTAAGTCTCCAAAGTACATATAATTTAATAAAAATAGATTATATTACATAAAAAAAAGTTTAATAAAATTAAACAAATAACTATGGGTTGCCTCCCACAAAGCACTTAATTTAACGTCGCCAGCCCAACGTTCGCAGTTTTTACTCTTGGTGACCCAACATTAAAACCTCATTAAAAATTGGTATGTGTCCATCAAAATAAGATTTTAACTTAAGTGCGCCCATCAAAATAAGGTTTTAACCTATGTCCATTAACTTTAAATATTTTTCTAGTATTAGAATCTTCAATATCCACAACTCTATATGGGTTGACTTCTATACCAGTAATGGCCCTAACCTTCTAGACTTAAGTTTTTCGGGAAATAATTTCAATGTTGTGTTATAAAAAAAACTTCTTATCCATGTTCAAATTCCTTTTTAATTATCTTTCGATCAAGCCAATTTCTCATTTTTTCTTTATAAATCTTAGCATTTTCATAAGATTCAATTATGATCTCTTCGAGCTCATTCAGTTGCAATAATCATTTCTCACAGTCATCTTTTAAATTAAAATTAAATTCTTTAATAGCACAATAAGCTCTATGCTCTAATTCTTCTGTTAAGTGAAAAGTATTTTGGTATTTTGAAAAATTAGTTTATATGGAGACATTCCGATAGGATATTTATAAGCTATTCTATAAGCCCATAATGCATATATAACCTAGCAAACAATTCCATTTTGTTAGGATTTACAGTCTTTTCCAAGATTCTTTTGATTTCACGGTTCGATAATTCTGGTAGACCACTAGTATGGGGATGATAAGTAGTGGAGATCCTATGCTCAATATCATAATATTCAACAAAATTTTCAATTCTTTTATTCTTGAACTGAGATTACATATCTGTCATGATTACACTTGGCATTCCATATCTTGTAAAAATATTTTTTATTAAAAATTTTGAAACACTCTGAGTATCACATCGAGGTAAAATAACTACATCAATCCTTTTGGAAACATATTCTACTACAATAAATATATATAAGCTTCCGAAAGAGGGTACAGATGGTCTCATAAAATCCAATCCCCAAACATAAAAAAATTCAACTTTCAATGTAAAATTTAGGGACATTTCATTTCTTTTAAAAATATTTCCAACTCGATGACATCGATCACATGTTTTCATATATTTATTAACATCCCTAAATAGAGTAGACTAATAAAATCAAGATTGTAAAATTTTATATGTGGTTCTACCGATCCCAAAATGTTCCTCATATTCAGAATCTTGACATTTTTGAATAATTTTTTTAGTATCATCATATCGTATACATCTTCGAATAGTTTGATCTTTACATTGCTTATACAAATATGGGTCATCCCAAAAGTAGATTTTTGCATCATTAATAAATTTTTTTTGTTATTTTGTTGTTGATCCATACTGTAAAAGATCACTAACAATATAGTTCACCATGTCTGCATACCATGGTACACACCATTCATTAATTATGTATAGTTGTTCATTAATCTGAAGGATTAGTGCCTTAAGATTTTGAGTTAGAGTGAACTATTAGAAAAATTAAAAAAAAAGAACTTCAGAATTTCCAAGAAATGACAAATACCTTACATAATAATTTAGAAAATCAAATTGATGAGAATGTACAAAGACCATGAAGAGATTATGCTAATCCTACAGTTAATAAAATTCAATAAAGTATACAAACTCCTGCTATAGAAGCCAACACATTTGAATTAAAACATGTTATAATTAAGATGGACAAAATAACCAACTTGGGGGAACTCCATCTGAAGATCCTAACTTACAGCTTGCAAGTATTCTAGAGCTTTGTGCCACATTTCAGTATAATGGTGTCTCTAATAATGTTGTTAGACATAGGATTTTTTCTATTTTACCAAAGGGATAAAGCTAAAATGTGGTTGAATTCATTAGGATCGAGATCTATTAGAACCTAGAGTGGCTTAGCACATCAATTCTTGGCTAAGTATTTTCCACCTTCAAATACTACTAAGCTTAATGAGATATTACATCTTTTTATTAGCTTGAAAGAGAATCAATATATAAGGCATGAGAACACTTTAAAGAAAATCTTAGGAAACGTTCACATCATTATATTCTTGATTAGTTAATAATTTAAAAATTTTATAATGGGTTAGCATTACCTCTCAGTTCTATTATTGATGTGTTGTTGGTGGTTCATTAATGTCAAATTTTGATAAAGCATACTCTTTAATTGAATAATTGCCTACGAATAATTTTTAATGGCCTTCTGAATGGGTAAATCCTAAAGGAATACCAAGTGTTCATGATTTTGATGCTATTTCTATGTTAACATCTCAAGTAGTTGCAATATCAAGACAAATAAACTAATTTGGAATGTATTCTCTCGAACACCTCCATTGATTGAAGAATATTCTTTAGGACTAGTGGTTGATTCCAACATTCTAACATTTAATACATTAAATGTAATGAATAATAAAGCTAGTAACCCCTATTCTAACTATTACAACCCAGGTTGGAAAAACCATTCTAATTTAAACTGGAATAATAATTATGGTGGTGCTAACCAGCAATAGGGGAAACAATCAAGCAAACCCCGTTAGGAAACTGGAATGACTAGTGTAGTGCTAACTATAGACCAAATTATCCTCAAGGAATTAATAGAAACCAACAAGTTAAGGAGAAGTTTTCTTTAAAATAAGTGGATAATCTCATTATAAAATATAGGAAGTGGATAACTATAGACCAAATTATCCTTAAGGATTTAATACATTTCCTCAGAAACTTTGGTAATAGAAGTTGGATAAATAATATTCAAAGTTTCTAGAAATATTCAAGATGTTAACTATAAATATACCGCTTACTGAAGCTCTAAAACAAATGTCGAGCCATGTTAAGTTAATGAAGGATATTCATAATAAGAAAATGATTTTAATAAAAAATAAGGCTATTTCCCTTAGTGAATAGTGTTATGTGATTAGAAAAAAAACTTCCTCAAAAACTTAGAAAATTTTTTATCTTTACTATTCCATGTGCAACAGGTGATAGATTTTACGGGAAATTTCTATGTGATTTACGGGCTAGCATTAACCTTATGCCTCTATATATTTTCTGAAGGTTAGGCTTAGGAGAGATTTCTCCCACATATGTAACTCTTCCATTTGCTGATTGATTGATCACTTACTTGACAGGAATTATAGAAGATTTGTTAGCAAAAGTGGATAAATTTATCTTTCCTATAGATTTCATTTTCTTAGATATGAAATTCCAATAGCTTTAGGGAGACCATTTCTTGCTATTGGAAGAGCTATGATAGATGTGTAAGAAAAAGAGTTAACCATGACATTCAATGATTAGGAAGTTGGATTTAATATATAAAAATCAATGAAATATCTAACAAAGGGAATAGATGATGAATGTTTCAGAATGGAACTTATCAATCATCTATGTAATAGACATTTTAGGGAATATTATGAAGATAAAATGGAACACCAAGAATTAGATTATGAAGAACATGCTGATGTGAAGGATTAAATAGTTGAAAAGAAAAATCAGGATACAAATTATGTTCAGGAAAATTTTGAGCTGTTGGACTTTATTGAAAATAATAAATCATTCAATCCTTCAATTGAATAACCTCTTGAACTAGAGATGAAAGTTCTGCCTATGCATTTAAAATAATCTTTTTTAGAGAACTTACTACATTATCTATTATAATATTCTCAAAACTAACTATAGATCAAGAATAAAAATTAATTGAAATTTTAAAAAAATATAAGAAAACTTTAGGATGGACGATAGCTGATATTAAAGGTATTAGTCATTCCATTTATGTGCACCAAATTTTAATTGAAGAGAATTATTAGTTGGTGACTGATCGTCAATAGAGACTAAATCTAATAATAAAAGAAGTTGTAAAGAAAGAAATAATAAAGTGGTTAGATACTGAAATTATTTATCCTATTTTCAACAGTACTTAGGTTAGTCCGATCCACTATGTTCCTGAGAAAGGGAGAGTGAGTGTATATGTTAACGAAATTAATTAATTAATTCCAATTTGACAAGTCATTGGGTGGTGAATCTACATTGATTATAGAAAATTAAATCTCACCACAAGGAAAGATCACTTTCCATTACCTTTTCTGCATCAAATTTAGACAGGCTAGTAGGGCACAATTATTTCTTCTTTTTTGAATGGATATACTGGTTATCACCAAATTCCTATAGCTCTTGAGGATTAAGAGAAAACCACATTCACTAGTCCTTATGAGACTTCTGCTTTTAGATCGATGTCATTTGGGTTATGCAATACACCTGCAACTTTTAAAGGTGCATGATGTCCATTTCTTATGACTTAATTGAGAATGAAATTGAAATTTTTATGGATAATTTTAGTGTTTGGTACTTCATTCTAGTGATGTTTAAATTGTTTTGAAAAAGAACTAAAATGATGTAAAGAAACAAATTTAGTTCTCAATTAGGAGAAATACCAATTTATGGTTACAAGAGGAATTATACTTGGACGTAAAATTTCAAAAAGGGTATGGGGAAGATCTGAAAAAAATTTAAGTTATTTCTATACTACCTACTCCTTCTATAGTGAGAGGAGTTAAGAGTTTCTTAGGACATGTTGGTTTCTACATGTGATACATCAAAGATTTTCAAAAAATCACTAAACATCTATGCCAATTTTTAGAAAAAGATGCTTGAATTAATTTTAATAAGGAGTGCTTAAATGCCTTTGAATTGTTCAGAGAAAAAGTAATTGCCACTCCAATTATTATTTCACCCATTTGGGAGAAACCATTTGAGTTAATGTGAGATGCGAGTGATTATGCAATTGGGACTTTTTTGGGACAAAAATATGATGAAATTTTCAAAGTAGTATACTATGCTAGTATAAAACTTAATGAAGCTCAAATTAAATATACTTCTACAGAAAAAGAGTTAAAAGAAATAGTATATGTCTTCGATAAATTTAGGCCTTATCTTATAGGTGTTAAATGTATTATGCATCGAGATCACTTCGCTATTAAATATCTAACGCTGAAGAAGGATGTAAAACCAAGGTTAATCAGATGGCTCCTTCGAATGTAAGAATTTGATTCTGAAGTAGTATATAGGAAGGGAACACATAATCAGATTGTTGATCATCTATCTAGGCTTGAAAAAGAAAATTTATTTAATCCTTAAAATGATTTGAATGAATACTTTCCTAATGAAAAATTATATACTATAATTGAATTGCATGTTTTGTGGCATGCTGACATAGTTAATTTCTTAATTAGTAACAATTTGCCCTTTGATTTGACATTAACACAACAAAAGAAATTTTGGCATGATGCAAGATCTTACTTTTGGGATGACCCATATTTATATAAGCAATGTAAGGACTAAATTATTCGATGTGTACCCATGGAAGAAACTCCATAAATTATTCAAAAATGTCAGGATTCTATTTTTTAGGGACATTTTTGGATTGATAGAACTGCATATAAAATTTTATAATTAGGGTTTTATTTGCCTAAAATATTGAGAGATGTTAATACTTACATAAAAACATGGAATCTATGTCAGTAGGTAGACAATATTTCTAGAAAAAATGAAATGCCCATCAATTTTACTTTAGAGGTTGAAATATTTAATATTTAGGGTTTAGACTTAATGGACCATTTATAAATTTTTTTATAAATATATACATTTAGTTGTAATGGACTATGTTTCAAGGTGGATAGAAGTTGTTGCTTTACCTCGTTGTAATGCTCAAAGTATTGCAAATTTTTAAAGAGAGGTATTTTAGTATACTTGGAATGTTGAGAGTAATAATTATCGATGGGGGAATTCATTTCAGAAATAGTAAGATTGAAAAATTAGTTAGAAAATATAAGATTGCCACTGCATATCATCTCGGCTAGTGGTATAGCAGAATTATCAAACTAAATTAATTTTGGAGAAGACTGTAAATCCTAATAAGGTGGATTGATCGGATAGACAATGCAACATTATGGAATTATAGGGCCTATTATGTACATGGCCTAATACTCAAATGGACACGAGGCGACGGTTGGGTGTAGCACATTCGGAGGTTGGTGTAAGACCACCTCATGCACTTGAAAAAGTTGACACCTTCTAGCAGTATCCATGCAATCCAATATCATTGTTGGCCATTAATATCTAAGACTTTTAATCTTCATTTTCATCTTTGGTCCTGACTGGTGAGCTCCACACAATCCAACATGTACTTCTTTAACGATATTAACATGTACTTCTTTAATTAACGATATTTTGTGCTTTGGCTCTACTTAGGCATCTCAGCTGCATTTGATCAAACAATCTCTTCCAAAGGACATCACCCACTAGAGCATATGACATAGGTCTTCTCATGATGTGTTATACTTAACACTTGTCTTCTGACATCATTCCAGTCTGTAAATATTCTATCAATTGCTTGTGCTAATCTTCATTGATGTCAGCAACTGCAATCATCCTTTCATCATCTCTTTCGAGCTTGTCTAGATTGTCGAAGTTGATTTGAGACAGAACTTGATGTCATTGTACTGTAATGTCGATGGAATCCTTCGATGGACGTGCCAGTTCCTTAGCAAACTTTGCTAGAGTGTCTGCATGGGCATTATATTCCCGAGGAATTCGGTATAGAGTCACATTAGGGATCTATTCCAGCAACTTCATCGTGTACCGATGGTATTCTATTAGCCTTGGCTTCAAAATATTTTACTGTCCGAGAACTTGTTGGATGATGAGTTGTGAGTTGCCATAAATGACAAAGTCTGTTATATCCATTGAGATTACCAATTCCAATCCTATGATCAGTGCTTTGTTTTCTGCTTTATTGTTTGTACATGGCTCTATCAAGTGATAAGAGAATCTCAACATACCCTGATCTGGCATGATGAAAATCAGACCGATCCCTACTATGCCTAGTATAGCTATCTCTGATACTTTATCCTTTCTAGCTGATGAAGTTCCAACAAAATACATTTCTCAATGTCTGGAACTGGACAATTCTATTTGTACTATCTGCTCATTTGATAGCTCATCATTGAGTGGGGACCCAGTTGAAAGTGGGTACACTGAGGAAATTTGCTAAAATCTGTCCCTTGTTAAAGTGGAGGGGAACAAAATTTTTTTAAAATTGCAATAAAATCATCAACCACCTTGCTAAACATCCGGAAAGTGTTGGTTGGGTCATGAAATATTGAAATGGATTAACTTTAAAAATAAGGGTAATTTTATGAGAAAACGTGTAATGCCTAAGCTTTTGGGCGGAAAAAATTAAAGCTAGTCATTGCTTCTCAATAGGTGGATACTTTACCTCTGTCAGTATTAGACGACGAATCATGTATCAGAGTGCGGTTTCCTCACCCTCGTCATTGACTTGAGCTAACATGGCTCTGAAAGAGTCGTATGAGGCCACAGTTTAAAGTATCAACTGTCTTCTCGGGATAGGGGCTACCAAAACAAGAGGTTTCATTAAATATTGCCTAACATCCTCAAAGGTCCACTGACATTTCTCTTCCTAGCCAAAATTGGCATCCTTTTAATTAATGTCAAAAAGGGCTGCCACCTACCTAAGAAATAGAAATAAAACATCTTAGATATGCCAACTTTCCTAGGAAGGAACGTAATTATTTTAAGGTTTTGAGATGAGGCAACTTTTGGAGACATCTTGATTTGGTTGTTGCGTGATGATCCATCCATGAAAGAGAAAATTTCTTGCGTCGATGCAATGTTCACCATTAATTCTAGTATTGATAACAAAACTCATCTTGTGGACATGTTTTATTTAAATCCCTAAAATCGACACAAACACGAATTTGTCCATTCTTTTTCTTAAGTGGCATAATGTTGGCTAACCATGTCTGGTATTTCTCTTTTCGCACAAAGTTAGTGTCTATTAACTTTTTTACAACGACAATGACTTGTTACTCTATCTCGTGGGGCATCCTTCTAGGAGCTTATTTTACTAAGGTCATATCTTTGTCCACCTCGAGCTTATGAACTGCAAATTCTGCTAATAGCTCTGACATTTTATCATATCTCTATTCAAATAAATCTTTAAATTCTAACATAACGTTTATAAATTACGTGGATTCTTCTTATTGAGTAAAGAACTTATAAAGGTAGGTTGGGGCTGCTTCTCAGTCCCGAGGTTGACTTCTTTCAATTCATCCACTGTTGATTTAATTTCTTCTTCAAATTCTGGTGGAGCATCATCTATCAATTGATTCTCAGAGTCATCCTCCATATCGAGGCAATCCACTTCTAATCTGCAGCAACAACCATACAAAATTCTGACTCATTGAATGGTCCTATAGTACCAAATCCGAGACCTTTCGAGTTAGGAGTTTGACTTCTAACATTCCACAGTATCTCAAGAAGTTGTAGCATATTCTTTGGCATTTACTTTGGCACATATCCCTTTTGAATTAAGTTTTGTAAATAAGGAGAAAAATAATTAAAAGGTAAGTCCATTAATTCATTAGAATCCTCTTCCAAATTTTGCATGATTTTTAGAATTAGTAGAAGGGGAAGCATGATTAAACTTGATTTGCTTTGAACCAATACTACGGACTTCCTTCACCTATAAACTCTTGATTTTTTGAGGGTAGATTGGAGTAAGGGTCATGACATGCACATAGTGGTTGATTCGATCATCCATTAACTCGTATTTACTTTTCTTCACATCTTGCAAGGAAATCTTATACTGAGACTTCATATATTTTATCATCATCATTTCTTCCTTAGAGCTTTTTTCATCAGAACTTTCTTCCATGTAAATGGTCATGGTTGGTCAAGTCCGTTCAATAATCGTGTTGGTTCTTCATCGTCTACGTCCCCGGCCTCGATCTCAGGTGTATGGAGTAAAATAACCTCTACCAGCTCATTGAGAAGAAAGGGTAGTAGATCATTGAAGTAGAGTTGAATGGCCTGACTCTTGTGATTTATCCTAGTCTCCCATTCTATTTGGCACAATTTCACGGGAAATAACATTCTTCTTTGGAGGTGCATAGTAGGTGGCATTTTCATGAAAGCCCACTTCATGAGCTAAGAATGATCATAAATCTCCTTTGATACAATGTTCTTGCCCTTCTTTAAAATATTTGATGCATTGGTGTAGGGATGATGGAACCATGTTATGCTCATGAATCCAAGGTCGTCCAAGTAGAGCATTGAGAGCATTGAAAGAGGTCTTTGCATTGATGATATGGAATTTTGTAGTTGCTATAAGTTCTCCAACTTTCATTAACAGTGTAATTGATCTGAGGGCTCTTTCTTCCTTCTGTTTAAATCCTCTCAACATCATTTTATTGGTTGTAATCTCCTGAGCCTCAATATCCAAATATGTCAATGTTTGTAGACTTGTTAAGTTAAGTGACGCTCCGAGATCTACTAAAACTCTGGACAATACAAATCTTCCAATATTAACGGATACATAAAGCAGTCGGTTGTTGTCAGTGGTACCAAGAAACAAGTCTTCATCTGTGAAGATTATCCCAGACAATTCTTTTAATGAACAAACTTCATGTGAGGATGTGCTGGCTAATTGAGCTAAGAAAATCTTGAGGTCAAGAAAGGCTGTAGCTAGAGACTCTCCCATCTCCTTTGACAGGATCAGAGCATCGTAGGTGCTTAGTTTGGCCGAAAATCACCTAAGATGAGCTAGCACATTATAATACGCTTTATATAATCCTCCAATCTTTACTGGGTTATGTGGCTTTTCCATTAGCAGAGGTGGGGGTATCTCCTCTCTGGTCACTATCTATTTTCGTTTATCGATTGGAGTTGTTCTTGGACGTAATACCTTCCCACTTCTTAGATTTATTTTTGTGATGTCTTCTTCTTCTTGAGATGTTGTAGGCAAAATTTCTTGTGTTTCATCTACATCAAAAAAATCCAAGTTGATGGAAAGCGGTGTACGGTGGTACTCAAGGACTGATTCCTCACTCCCAACGCTATCGTAACCAGTGTTGTCTATTTCTTCTTCATTCTTGTTAAAAGGTTAATCGGACTTAAGTACAATTAGACGATCAATTTAGGAATCTAGATCAAAGTTAGATTGACCAAAATCAATTATGTTATCACTAGAAACAGTTAAAACATAGCTAAAATCATAATCATTCTAATCATAATACCCCGGTGGGGCAAAAAGATAATCTTACATGGTTAGGAGTTTGAGGATTTTCTTCCTTGACTCCGAGATAACCAATCTAATAGAGGCAGCCCCTATCCTACCCCCTACACTATCAATCTTCATGACATTTTTTTTCTCAATCTCTTGTTGCAGTGATTTCTCTGATGAAGTCTCTAACTTGGGCTAGGCAGGCTGTAGATGCTGAACGGTTGCTTGCACTGAAGTGGTCTAAATCTGAACCAGTACCATCTTGGATGACTTCCTCCAAACTGTGCTCCATCCATCTTTCTTTGAATACGAATCTATTGGAGTGATTTGCTCGACCGAAGCCATATTTAAAGAACCTATTTTAGGTTCTTCTAAATATTCTTTTGTGACATTTATATTCCCATCTTTAAAGTTCCTTTCAAGCTAACTGTTGAAAATGAAACAACCCTCTATTTTATGTCTCAACATTCGGTGGTAGGGGCAGAAATTGGAATACTTTTTCTTGTCAGCTTCTTCCTGCTTCTTTGGTTCTTATAATATGAATTTTTGCTTGTTCATTATGTTTCTGAACATCTTTGGCACAACCTCATCTTTGAAAGAATATACTCTCTTCTTTCATTCTAAAAGAGTAAGATCCCACCTACTCTCTGTCTAGTGTATTCCTCCCTAGTGTGACTGCTGACTAGACTGGTCATACTACTATGTTGGTTGTTCTTGAGTTTGTTGTGATGATGATTGAGAACTCTGATGAGAATGTTCTGTCTAAATCTTCATCAGCTATTTTCCTTTATCAACTATTGTCACTGTTTCAGACTTCTTCTCGATTACTCTGGTTGTCCTGGACTTTCCTGACTTTTCTTGGGAATCCATATGTTTAATTTCCTCTTGTAGTCTATTGGCCTTGCTGAGTAGCTTCTCAAAGGATTTGATGATGAGTCCCTTAAGCATGAAAGCTACCAGTCCATGGATGCTTTTGATTAGAATCTCAATGTCATGTTGTTCCTGTAGCTGAGGCTCACATTTCATGCTTAGGTTTCAACACCTCAAGAAATAGTCCACTAGAGTCTCATTAGGATTTTTCCTTTCCACTATGAGATCTCCAATAGAAACATGTTGTTGTTCCCCAGCAAAGCTCTTCATGAACAACTGATTTAATTTGGCAAATTTCTTGACTAATTCATTGAGTAGCTCGACATACCAATCAAATGTTATCCTTGATACGCTGCTGTTTAATTGATGAAAAAGTAAAGCTTCATTACCTCAGTGTTGCCACAACTGCCTCAAAAATTTGTTACATGCTATCTAGGATTTTTGGACTTGTAGAATTTCTTAAGCTTTTGTGACACAAAACCCTTAGGGAAGGGCATGACATCGAGCTCCTTTAAGTAAGGTCTACCCTTTGAAATCAAAGCACCACCGTTAGATTGGGCTAAGGCATCCCGACCTTGTTATTCAACCAACTGCTAGATATATTTCTCTAGTATTACATTTGATGGGGATACCTTCTTTCGTTTATCATCTCAACTTCTCTCCTTTCATCTGTAATGTGAACTATCCCTGACTGATTGACTTCTAAAGAAGCTAACTACTGTGATTGAGACTATCCATGAACTGTAGCCATGGCGACCATGGTGGTGGCCATCTCTTCGATTCTCTTCTCCATCTAACTGATTTATTCATCTCTTAGAAAAACAACTCTACACAAATCATTCATGGTGTTCCCTTCAATGAGAGGTTGGCCATCGCACGTAGATGTGGCAACTCTAGTTTCAATGACATGAATATTCCTAAAATCTTTATTGAGAAAGTTGTTAAAATCAAAATATTCATCATCATCAATGGCTACTCCATAATATTTAACTAACTCATAAATCTTAGCCCTAGGCTTTTCAACTTTTTCTTCAATTATTGCTTCCTGGATCATCTTAAGATCTGGAGAACTTTCCTGAGCATCCTCGGTAGTAATGGTTGCAACAATGTTTGATACTTCTACATTCTTTCCCATTGAACCATATTAGTATGATGGCGTTGGGTACCCATAGCTTCTTCTTCGATGGTGATGTCTTGAGACTGATGTCTTAACAGAGGCATCGACATGTCAGAGAGAGGCACGCTCCCCACGGTGCAGATCAAATACAATATTAGGTGACTTCTTTATCTTCTCCTTCTTTGGGGAACTCTTATGAGCAGCAATTGGTGGTATCCTCTGACCCAGACATGACTTGACAGGTCAACGTCCTGTAGACCTTGGGGTAGCAACAGTAATAAAATTGGTGATTGTGATGGTAGTATCAACTCGCCTTCCTAGGAGGAATCTGATGAGAATACAAGCTGGAAAACCTTTTGTTAATCTTTGAGACTGTAAGGTAGATCTGACATCTTTTAAAATTTCTTTCTTCATTCAAGGAAATACCACACATCCCACTCTCATAAGTAGTTTAACAACTGAACATCCTTATTTGACAGCCAACCTCTGGAACACTTTACTGACTTTGGTGATAAGAGTGGGCTTCTGCTTCTCCTCATCACAATCATGAAGTAATGGTAAGGTATCAACAATTTTCTGAATACTTTTATATCCATTGGTGTCCATTAATGGGTGGAACCTACTCCCTTGCAAAAGTGGAGAGGCCTCAACTAACCTAAGTTCCTCCTGGTGAGGAATCTGATAAAAAGATACTTTTCTTACAAATATGGGCCATAGTAGTTTTCTGAATCCTTTGATTATGATTTCTTCTTTGAGATCAAGTTAACAACACAGACTTCAAATTTGATCTGATTTTGAATACTGATGGCAAGGTAAAAAATCCTTCAACTGCATCTTCAACAATCATAAACTTCTTTTCATTGGCAGAAAAGGGAACAACAAACTTAACAGGTGTCGGGGATGCAAAGGTTTTCACCTTCTTGTAGGAAAGGAAATCTTCAGGATAGTTCAGGTTGAATCCAACAGACTGCTCTGGTACTTCCAGAGCAACAACTTTCATTACAAAAAACTAGGCTTTTTTGAGCCCAACTTTGAGTACATCGAATCCAGCTCCAAACTTGATGGTGGGTGTGACAATGCGAGCATCGCGACAAGTTGACAGGTTGCAGAATAAAGTGAGTGTCGGGAAAGCCATTGTAGCAACTTGAAAAAGAAAGATTTGGGGTTAGTTATTTGGCCATTACCTTGTAATTCTAGTGCGAACACTAAAAATTAAGAAGGGTGATCCCAAAAAAGTATAGTTGTGTAAAATTTATATAAGTTTGACTTCGCTATGTAAAGGTGTCAAAAGCTTGATGCAAAATTTATGATTAAGAAACTTAAGCAATTAATGTTGGGATTCTATGCAAGTATACGTATCGTTATCAAGTAATAAATGATCTTCTATTTAAGCCCCGAATATTGATCCTATGGAAAAGGTTTAAATTTGAAGTGATAAATTTACTAAGAAATTCACAGAAAATAAAATGAATGGCCCTTCATAATAATGTTTTATTTGATGCCCATGAACTTTAAATATCTTTCCAGTGTTAGGATCTTTAATAACAACAGTTCCATAATGATTGACTTTAATCTCTTTAAATAGTCCTCACCATCTGGATTTCAGTTTTTCCGGAAAAAATCTAAATCTTGTATTATATAATAAAACTTCTTTTTCACATTCAAACTTCTTTTTAATAATATTTTTATCATGCCATATTTTTATTTTCTCTTTATAGATTTTTGCATTCTCATATGCTTCATTTCTAAACTCCTCAGGTTCATTGAGTTATAATAATCTTTTCTCACGAGCATCTTTTAAATTAAAATCAAATTCCTTAATAGCCCAAAATGCTTCATGCTCCAATTCTACTAGTAAGTGACATGTTTTTCCAAAAATAAGTCTATATGGGGACATTCCTATAGGAGCCTTATAAGCAGTTCTATATGTCCATAATGCAGTATCTAATCTAGCAGACCAATCCAATTTATAGGGATTTAAAGCTTTTTCCGAAATTCATTTAATGTCATGATTTGATATCTTTACTAGACTGCTAGTCTGAGGATGATACGCAGTAGAGAATCTATGCATAATATCATATTTCTTAATCAATTTTTTGATTCTCATCTTCCTAAAATGAGATCCTCCATCACTAATAATTACTCTCGACATTCATATATTATAAAAATATTTTAAATTAAAAATCACATCTGAGGACAACAATAGCTTCAATCAATTTGGACATATAATCAACAACAAGTAGTATATATAGATTTCCAAATGAAGGATAATCCCCACACATTAAAAATTTCAACTTCTAATGTGTAGTTTAGAGGCATTTCATTTCTTCTAGAAATATTTCTTACTCGTTGACATTGATCACATGTTTTAATATATTCATTAACATTTATAAAAAGAGTATTCTAATAAAATCTAGCTTGCAAAATCTTATATGTGGTTCTATTTGTTCCAAAATATCCTCCAAATTCAGAATCATGACATCTTTCAATTACTGCTGAGTTTCCTCAAAAGACACTTATCTTCTAATAATTAAATCCTTACATTGTTTATATAAGTATGGGTCATCCCAAAAATAGAATTTTGAATCATATATAAATTTCATTAATTGTGAATTTTTGATATTAGGTGGTAAGATATCACTTACAATAAAATTTAATATATCAGCACACCAAGGTACATTCATTTCATCAATACTATATAATTGTTCATCAGGGAAATTTTCTAAAATTTCATTTGCAAATTAGTTATTATTTCTATTTCTAGTCTAGAAAAATGATAAGCAATTTGATTATCATTTCCCTTTCTATCAACTATAGTAAAATCAAACTCTTGCAATATAAGTATCCATGTAATTAATCTTGGTTTAACGTCCTTCTTTTGCATCAAGTATTTAATAGCAGAATGATCTGTATGCACTATACATTTAGTTCCAATTAAGTAAAGTCTAAATTTATCAAAGGCATAAACAATAGCTAATAATTCTCTTTCAATAGTAGTGTTGTTAATTTGAGCATCATTTAGAGTTTTACTAGCATAATATATTACTTTAAAAACTTTATTGTGTCTTTGTCCTAAAATAGCCCAAATTGTATAATCACTAGCATCACACATTATTTCAACTGATTTTTCCCAGTCAAGTGGAACAATTATAGGTGTAGTGATTAATTTTTCTTTCAATAATTCAAATAATTTTAGGCATTCCTTGTTAAAATCAAATTTTGTACATTTTTCTAAAAGTTGACCTAATGGCTTTGTTATTTTTGAAAATTTTTTTCTGTAGCGCCTGTAGAAACCAGCATGTCCTAGAAAGTTTTTTACCTCTAAGATTAGTAGGAGGTGGTAAATTTTTCATAACTTGAATTTTTGCAGGATCTACTTCCATGCAATTTTTAGAAATTTTATGCCCAAATACAATACCTCCTACAACCATAAACTGACATTTCTCCCAATTTAGTAATAGGTTTATTCTTTCACATACTTCCAAATATTTTTCTAAATTATTTAAAAATAATTCAAATGAAGTTCCAAATATAGAAAAACCATCCATAAACACTTACATTCCATGTTCAATAATATTGCTAAAAAATGGACATCATACATCTTTGAAATGTTGCAGGTGCATTGCATAGTCCAAAAGTCATTCTACGAAAAGAAAATGTTCCATATGGGCTTTCATTTGGCTTGTAAATGTTGTTTTCTCTTGACTCTCTGCAGCAATTGGAATTTGGTGATACCCGGTATATCCATCTAAAAAGCAATAATGATTATTTCCAGCCAATCTATCCAACATTTGTTCTAGAAAGGGTAAAGGAAAGCGATCTTTTTTGGTTGCCATATTTAATTTTCTATAGTCAATAAAAATTTGCCAACCAGTAACTTGTCTTATTGGAATTAATTTATTTTTCTCATTTTCTTCAACAATCACTCCTCCTTTCTTCGAAACACAGTGAATTGGACTTACTCAAGCACTGTCTGAAATAGCATATATAATTTCAGCATCTAACCATTTTAAAATTTCTTTTTTAGCAAGTTCTTTCATTATTGGGTTTAATCTCCTCTAAGGATCAGCTTTAGGTTTGTATTGTTCTTCTAATAGAATTCTGTGCATTCAAATAGAAGGACTATTTTCTTTAATATCTGCTAAAGTCCATCCAAAAGCCTTTTTATATCTTTTTAACATTTCTTTTAATTTTTGTTCTTAAATTTCAGTTAACTCAGAAGATATTATAACAGGCAATGTAGATGACTCTCTTAAAAATACATATTTTAAATGTGCAGGTAATATCTTGAGTTCAAGTTCAGGGTGTTTAATACTTGAAGGAATAAGATTTTTATTATCGTTTTCCATCAAGTCTAAAGTTTCAAATTTGACCTGAATGTAATCCAAATCGTCTTCATTTATCTCATCCTCATTCTCAAAAAAATCTTCTTTCTTTGATTTGTTTTTAAACTCATTCTTAAATTGCTCATTACTAAGACAATCGGTTACTTTCATCTTGAAACATTCATTGTCTGTTTCTATTGCAGGATATTTCATAGATTTTGTAATATTAAATTTTACTTCTTGTTCATTAACTCTGATTATTAGTTCTACTTTTACACATCTATCACAGTTCTCCCTGTTGCAAAAAATGGTCTCCCCAAAATAAAAGGAATCTTTGTATCTTCCTCCATATCTGATACTATAAAATTTACAGGGAAAATAAATTTATCCTTTTTTTACTAATACATCTTCTATAACTCCTTTTGGATATGTTATTGATCAACCAGCTAGCTGAAGAGTTATAGTAGTAGGGGAAATCTCTCCAAAATCTAAACATTTAAAAATAGATAAAAGCACAAGATTGATACTCGCTCCTAAATCACATAAGGCTTTTGCAAAAAAACATTTCACCAATAGCACAAGGTATAGTAAAACTACCAGGATCTTTTTCTGAATAATAGAACTACACTCTTGACTTAGTGCAACAGTTTTGTGATCTATAAACCTCCTTTCTTGTTCAGTATATCCTTCATAAATTTTCCAAAACTTGGCATTTGTTCCAAAGCTTCAACAAGAGGAATATTTATTGTTACCTTCTTAAGGATTTCCAAAAATTTTATAAATTTTTTATCTTTATTCTTCTGCTTCAGTCTTTGAGGAAAAGAGGTTATGGTTTTTCTAAACGACCTTGTGTCTGTTCATTTTCATTTTGGTCACTTTTCATTTCTTCCTTCTCTTCATCAACTGCAGTTTCTCTTTAGATGTTTGTTTTAACTTCTATTCCACTTCGTATTAAAATAGCTTTAATTTTCTCCTTATTTTTATCTTTTGGGTTAACTATTACAGTACTCAGAAGAATTCCAGAAGGTCTGTTACTGAGTGCAGTAGCAATATACGCTAATTGATTTTCAATATTTCTAATAGTAGCCCCTTGATTCTGTATTTGATTTCCCATGTTTAACATTACGTTATTTGATTTCCCATGTTTAACATTACTTGCTCCATTATCAACTTCTTTTCCTTAGCTTGTGGGTTAGGTTTAGAGTTAAATCTCGGAGGATAATAAGGTCAAAAATTAGGATTTCCTTGGTTGTTCAAATTTTCGGAGGGATTCATTGAATTATTATAAGCATTCAAACTAAAATTAGGTTGATTTTTCTATCCAGGGTTATAATAATTGAAATAGGGATTGTTATTTCAATTATTTATAGCATTTAAAGTTTGATAAGATGATTGAGTATCAATTATCTGCCCTAGTGAATTTTCCTCTAATACTGGAGTATTTGAGAATAATTTACTCCATATTGATCAATCTTTTTTGAAATATCAGCAATTTGAGATGCTAAAATAGACATTGCATTAGAATCATGAATAATACCAACTCTCTTAGGATTTACCCTTTCAAAGGGCCATTGAAAATTGTTAGTAGCTATTTCTTTTGTTAAAGAATATGTTTTATCAAAAGGTTTTAACATTAGTGATCCACCTGCAGCAGCAACTATAATAGATCTAAGTGATCCCAATAATCCATTATAAAATGTTTGAATTATTAACCAATCTGGTAAAACATGGTGTGGACATTTTCTTAGAAGATCTTATTTTCTAAGAAGATCTTTAGAAGATCTTTAAAACTTTCCCAGGCTTCATATATCAATTCCCATTCAAACTAACAAAAAGATGTAATATCATTTCTAAGCTTAGCAGTTTTCGTATGTGGAAAATATTTAACCAAGAATTTTTTTGATAACTCTCCCCAAGTTCTGATATATCCAAGTGCTACTGAATTTAACCAAGCTTTATCCTTATCCCTTAATGAAAAAGGAAAAAGTCTAAGCCTAACAACATCATTAGACACTCCGTGATATTTAAAAGTAGCATAATTTTCAAGACAACTAGCAAGATGTAAGTTAGGATCTTCAGTAGGTGTTCCTCCAAACTAATTATTTTGTACCATTTAGATAATAGCAGGTTTAAGCTCAAATGAATTAGTAGCAACATCAAGATTTTAAATAGTCAAGTGAAGTTCATTTGCTGTCGGATTAGCATAATCAATTTTCATTTATTTGATTATCTAAATTATTTGTCAGTTCTTTTAAATTTTTAATTTCTTTTTGTTGTTTTTTTAATTTCTCTAATAGTATGTTCTAATTCTGAATCGTAAGGTACTAAACCTTCAGATCTAGTATTTCACATGAATAAATATGATAAGCAAAGGAAATACTCTTAAATAAAAATATAATTCTTTTTGGATTTTTGATCTTATTATTAATAATTTTTTATATAATTATCTCTAAATTTTGTAATTTACCAAATCTATTTAATTTACCGTTATTTTCCCCAGCAACAGTGCCAAAAACTTGATCCCGAGAAAATATAGTTGTTAATTATATCTTTAAATAGTATTGATTCTACGTAAGTATATGTATCATTATCAAGTAATATAGGGCTTTTGGATTATAATATTTAATATTTATGATTAAGAGATTTAAGTAATTAATGTTGAGATTCTACGCAAGTATATGTATCATTATCAAGTAATAAAGGACTTTCTATTTAAGCCCCAAATATCAATCCCACGGGGAAGGTTTAAATTTGAAGTGATAAATAGTTACAATGAGATTTTGGTAAAATGAGATGAGATAAATAGTTTTAATACGTATTGTGTAAAATAGGAATAGTTTTAATTCTCTATCCTGATACAATATTATATAAACTCATTGGCTAATCCCAGGTTTAGTACCTAAATCAGTGGCTAGGCTAGGAGGATACTGGCTCCTACTCCAGTTCACCTGAATGCTAACTCTCGCTTTAGTTTTTAAACACCAAGACCGAATTGGGGATTTTAGTCTGTCACCCTAAAATCTCTAATTCTACACCCAATAATGTATATTTCCCTATTTATTTGCACTTAACTCCATGAAAAAAATTCTCCTTCATGGAATCAGATGTGATCTTCACTCTGTTGTAGAACTCATACTCCATATCCCAGATTATATGTTTCATAACACATTTTAATAATTCAATTGATCAGATCAAAAAGTAAATTAAGTTTTAGGTTAAAAAATCATCACAATTTATTTTATATTTTAATATTGGCACATCCATATTATTTATTGATTTCACCATATCTTACAGTAGGAAGAAAGATAGAAAAAACTACTCAGACTTCATGAGAAGGATACAACAAAACACAAATTTTATATATACAAGAAAGATAAAGTTCAGACAATACTAATAAACAAACAACACTTATCTGAAACTCTTTCTCAGAGCAAATCCTTTGTAGCCACCCCTAGGAAATAAAGGAAGAAGAAATCTCTCACTTTTCTCCTTATCTAACACTCTTAAAGAAGAATTCACACTTAATCTCACCACAAAAACTTTAAACTCTTAAAAAAAATCATTAATAGACTCTTGAATGGTGGTGGAATGAAGATGAAAAAAGTGTATGGAGGCGAGGTGTGGAAAAAATGAGCAAGGAGGAATGAGGAGGAGCACCTTTTCTGGTCAATTTCAGCCCCAAATAGAGCATAGAGTCAGTTCTCCAATAGGTGCATCCAAAAACTCTTCAAGCAAAGCTCTTCAAAAAGTGTCCAAATTCGTCGAATCTTTTTGAAATAGGGTCTGAACCCATTGGCTTCGTCAGTGCCAGAGTCCATTTAATTAAATTCGCCTTCTCTGTCAAGAGGTGCCATCGACAATGCTTTTGGCATTGTTGGCGTTGGGTAAAATCCATCATCTATTCTGTAAGTCTTCATCGTCGACACTGCTTCTGGCGTCGTCAACGCTGAGTATTTCTTCAAAAACGTCATTTTGACAACAAATTCCATCTTTTTTGCTTCTTTTTTGCTTCAAGTCCAAAAAATCAATAACCTGCAAGAAAACAAAAAAAAAAACCTTCCATTAAAGTGCAATATCACCAAAAATGAGTATCAAATATGGGTCTTAAAATGCATATATTTTTGGTGTATCAAATAAAATGCATATATTTTTGGTGTCATATATTTTTGGTGTATCAAAGGATCGCTTTATAGACTAGGCAAGTCTTTAATTAATTCTTTAGTTTATGAAGACTTTAAAATTTTGTAAAGTAAATTAAAAGTAAAAATTTAGTTAATTAAAAGGTTAAAGTTAACCTAGAACACAATAATTTGTATTAATTTGCAAAGTAGCAAACCAAATTTGAAAACACACGAGGAGAAGAATAAAGTTTAGGACCAGTGTAGGACCCACTTCACAACGCATAATGCCTAGGCGGAACTAGTCCACCAACACAGCTATTGAGGGTCTGATCCCACATAAAAGATAAAAGTCCTAATGAACTTCTAACCCTCTCTGTTAAAAGGTGATTGAACAGAAGGTCCTGAAGTCCGAAAGAGTTGATTGTACTTAAACCCAGGAGATCTCGTTAGCAATTGTGGGTTACCTCCTCCGAGGGATTCCCGTAAATTCAAAAGGACATTTTATGTTTAGTGACTTTTCAAAAGATTTATGGTTACCTTTAAAACAAATTTTTTAAGATTTTTAAAAATTTTGATTAATTTCTAAAATGTTATTTTAGTTTTGTAAAAAAAGTAGAGTGCGCACCCAAGCAGTTATAATATTCTTACAACTAAAGTAAATTACATGAAACAAAATGACAAAAATTAATTAACAATGTAAAAGTATACCTGTAATCTTCTCAACATTCAAACTAAATGATTAGCTTTTGCAATATGTATGTAATTTTGTAAAAATTTAGATATATTGCAAGACTAGATGAAGGTATATCTAACAGACACCAAATTATGACTTATTGAGTCCCAAAAGATTTTAGTGGATGATTTTAGAACAAAATATAACAAGTTTATTTTGTCCTTTGGAATTTCCAAGAGATTCCAAAGTGTTTGGGGAATAACCCTGAACCGCCTCTTAAAATATTTTGAGTTCATTTGGAACTTATCATATAGTTCCTTTAGTCATCCAATGTCAAATTAAAATTACCCCAGTACTCGGTGAACTTTTACATTTTAATTATCTCAAGAATAGGGTACTCAATAAATTATTTGATATCTAACTTAAGAAGTATGTAAATGAATGCCCCTGAGGTAAGTCTTAAGTCATTAAAGATTTTGTACCCACCACTAAAGTTGGGTTTGTAGCGATTAGAGGTATTTACCATCAATCATGTCATTTTTCTAGATCTTATCAAGCAAGTTTAAATATCGAGCTAAGAACACTACCAATTCATTAACAATCTCAATGGGAGAAAATGTCAATTTTTAAAATTTTAATTTATGTGATACATATTCTTATTGAATTATCATATTATCATCAATTGTGGGCTTAAAATAAGCAAGCTATCATCCTCCTAGCCTAAGTCCATCACTTCATAATCATCTTATTTTGATTAACTTCCAAATCATGATAATTTAGAAAATTATAATTTAGTCACATAATGGAAATGTGGCAAGTTAGTTTCTACCTTTTAACCCATTGTATTTCAATCATCCAAGAGTATTTATTAGGATTAAAATTACCCTTTTTTCCTTTGATCAATCATAAATTCTGATTAAGGTACTAAAGTATGGAATGACCATTTTCCCCTTGGAGCCTCCACCTCATAGCTCATTAAACATAATTCAAATGACTTTAAAAATTTTTAGAGTACTTTGTAGACGGGGCAACTAAAACATCAGATGAGAAAAAAAGGTTTTTTAAATTTTTATTTAATTAAAATAATTATCTTAACTTAGAAAATAGGATTTTCAACATTAATTTATTTAATCAATTAAAGTAAAATTTTTATTTATGGGAAAAATATTAAAGGTTCACTTAGGTCGAAGAAGCACTTAGGCAAAATTCCATGATCTTTTGAATTAAATTGTAATTTAATTTTTATAATTATTTGTTGATTTTTTTGACTCATTTAATTAAATGAAAAATATTTTTTAATTACATAAAATTGTTTTTTATAATTTTATTAAACCTCTCTGAGCCACAGAACTCAGAGAAATAAATTTGATATTTTATGCTTTTTAATTTATTTATTATTATTATTTTTATTGGAAAATATAAAAAGGTATATTTTTGGGCTTAAAAATTTATTTTTAACTTAGAAAAATTAGGAAAAATATTTTCATGAGTCTCAAGTGATCAGAAAACTATTATGTAATATTTTTGGCTTTTTAAATTTTTTTTAATTATTTTTAATTATTCTTAATTTAAAATATAATACAAAAATGAAATATTTTCTCAAGAATATTTTTTATTTTTTATAAGTGCTCCTAATCACAAGTAACTCAGAAAACCACTTTTCATAACTTTACTAAGTGTATTTAATTTAATATAATTATTTTTTATAAAAATATAACTTTCCTTATAAAATCAACTTTAGTGCTCAAACTTAATCAAATAAATTTCAAATTTTTACAGAGAGTCAACATGATTTTTGTACAAAACATGGAGTTTCTTTCATTAAATTTTTATTTATTTTTAACTTAAAAAAATTAATACAAAATATAAAAATTTAATTAACTATCGAAATGTACAAAATTATTCAGACCATCATGATATTTTTCCTAGGCTTCTCTAACCACATGAAACCTACTAAAATTTATCTCATAAATTTTCAAGTCATATGTTAATTTATATAATTAATGTACACCAAAATAGCCATACAAGCTAGAAAATTAGGGTTAGAAGCACAGAGATGCTCCCCAACCTTAGAAAAATTGGAGAACATCTCATCTGTAATGAGGAATGAACCCTAAAAATTTCAAGTCATGATGAGCAATATTTAAACATAATGAACTAAAATACCACATTGTCTTTTTAATTAATGAAAAATCAAAGAGTTAACAAAAATTTTTTATTTTTGGTCCACTTTATTCTCTTTTGTTCTCTGATCAAGAGGGTGTTTTTATTAAATTTTTTATGATTTTTTTATGAAAAGTTATTTATTTTTGAAGTTATAGGATTTAATTGCTTTCATAAAATGCCTAATTATCTATGTATCTATGTGGTGCCGCGTCAACCGATTCGTGTCCAAAGCATCCACACGATGTCTCCTAATTCGGCGATGACGTTTGACTCAGCGCTGACTCCACCCGTTGTTCTGCTCCAACCTCTCATCTGACACCTTCGCTACCATTAGATCGATACACGCGCAAATGAATGGCATCCGTTCATCATCCCCAATTTCCTAACCCGAGTGCCATTCAACTTAAAACCTTAAGATCTCCTTCGATACTCAACCAAATCGCATGAGGTTTGTTCCTACACCTTCATCTACTCAACATGAACACATCCACATGGTTGAAATTCTATGAAATGTATTTTATACGCATGGATAATCAAATTAAGCTTGATTTAAGGAGAGATTTCAATTTAAGGAGAGATTTCAATACCTTTGTCTAAGATGAAAGGCCTCAATCAGATGGTTGGAGAAGCTTCAAATGGGTCCAAAGAATCTTCAGATGAGCTCTTATATTACGGTGAAATGCTTAGGTAAGATTTTGACCAAGGCTGATTTTCTGTGTTGGTCTAGAGTTAGATTAGATGCTCTCTATGATGGGGCTTTCGTGGGGGATCAACTCCTCTCACTTTGGGGATGGTGTGTGCAAAGTTAATTGGACTTTGGTGGATAGAGAAGCCATTGACACTATTTTTGGTTGGGTGGAGTTACCCGTAAGAAGCTATCGGTCACTGGAATCGAAATCTCGTCGCCCGCTTCGAAAGGACGTTTTAATTTACATATATATTTAGTTTTTAAAAAATATGAAATCAAACTGACCCCATATTTTTCATAGTTTAAATGAAAGAGAGTTGTAGCTCAAATCTTGTATCTATCCCGAAGGATAAACACAACACTTGAGGATGAGGCTCGATCAAATAAACTAATGAATATATGACATCCATTTGGTCTACGAAACCTTTATATTTGCGGACAAGTTCCCTTATAAGGAATTAAATATTAAATAAGGTTTATATTAAGCTGGGTTCGGACATGCTTCCTATAAGGGCAAGCCCCTATAGTTAATTACATCTTAAAAGACAAAAGTTACCTAAGAAGACTCTCGATAAAAATAAGGAAATATTATCTTCACAGAATTTCAAAGGGTAGGACCTTTTAATGAGATCAAATGTAGAGGTGTGCAAAGGGGATTGGTTCAAATTTGGACAATTTATTGTAGAATCCAAATGAGAAATATCAAAAGTAGGAAGAACTAGGGGATGTCATGGATCCAGAGGGGAACCTCATGTTTGGCTTCAATTTTGAGGAGAAATATTTAGGTGTTTTATCCTGCCAATTTTATTAGTTAGGGCTTACATTCGTGTGAAACTATCACACAAATAGCCTGGAAGATGTGAGGGTTTAGGTCGTGACAAATGATAACTTCAGAATTCTAAGACGAGTTAGGGCTTAGATTGTATAACAGAACTATACAAATGCCTTACAAAATGGTTGAGGGTTTATGTTGCGTTAGGCAAACAACCTAGAAGTCCTATGGCTTTGTTTTTATGTCTAAGGAAGGAAGATTGGTTTAGCTAGGGAAAACAGGTTTTACTGTTGATGATGGCTGTTTTGCCCACCATGCTAGCTCCAAGCTCCTTGCCGTGATGAGTTTGAGTTTTCTAGTGTATCAAGTTATAATGTTAAATCAGGTGGCCCTATGGTTGAAGTTCTTTAAATTTTATGGGGGCATGTTAAAGTTGATTAGAGCGACACCAGTTAGGATCCCACAGTTCCCTCGTTCCGGAACCACTACTTTCTATTAGATTCACTTAGTCTAAATGAACTTACTAAACTCAACTTAATGAGTTTCATAATTTCATTTAGACCGTGGGAGGCCTCATTAGCAACCGTAGGTTACCTCCTCTAAGGAATTACTTATCATCTGATAGAGACGTCTTAATTTAGTTAAAGTTGTAGTTTTGTGTGATGTTTGTGATTAAATTTTGAGTTATTTTATATTTTGAATGTTGTGGCGGTGAATTTTATCTTGGTTGATTTTAGTGGTTTTAGTTTTGGTTTTGTGGCTAACATGATAGTTTTAGTTTTCATGCAGGATGGCGTCGTTGTTTAACATACAAGTTTTGCAAGTATAAAAGTACAGTTTTAAAGTACAAGAAAGACAATGCTAAAAATTGTAAAAGCGTACCTGGCGAGTCTTCTCATTCCACCATCTGAAACTCAAAAGACATGTTAAGACAGTTTATATGAAACAGGGAAGTAAAATTTTGACGACCTACCTAACCCTAGGTCATATCTTGGTCGGTCCTTAGATGTTTAATTATGGATGATGTTATCAAGCAAAACGTATTAAGTTTGGTAGATCTCTGAGGTATCTAACAGATCTAGAGAAAGGAGCAGGTCCGTGCTACTCTCTCGCTGCCTGGTGGAAATTCCCGAGTTCTTTTAAACTTATTATGTTGCTTAATATTTCATCATGTAAATACCCTTAGTGCTCAGTGAGCATTGATGTCTCAATTATCCCCAAGAGCAAGGTAATTATGATATGTTATTTAATTTTGAAAACTATGTGAGTGAAGACTCTTAAAGAGACAAGTTAGTGTTATTAGAACACTAACTTGAAAATATGATTTTTGAAAATTTAATTTGATATATATAATTATTTTCATGCAAAAATAGAATTTTCCAAAGAAAATTCCTAACTTGACCAACGTAAATCCCAATCCATTGAAATTTTTATTGGAGGTAGACCTAGACCAGAGAAGCCTTTCGACCAAATTTCATGTTTTTTGGAATTTTATTGAAATTGTAAGAATTCTTTTAAGTTCTCGGGTATCTATTAAATATAAAATATTATAAATGCGAAAAAATAAGTTTTATATTTTTGAAAAATTTTCGTGAGATAGAGAACTGAGAGAAGATAATTTTATATTTTTTTAAATTTATTTGATTTATTGGAATTATTCTAAGTGAAAACATATTTTAGCCTTTAAAAATTATTTTTAAGCTTTGATATTCAGTATCTTTATTTAGAAAATTAGGAAAATATCCTAACTATTCCTAAGTGCTTAGGAAGAAATTTAGATCATTTCCATGAATTTTATTATTTTTGTGATTTTTATTAATTTTTAATTTTTCAAATATTTAAAATACAAATATTTAAAATAGGCTAAAATTTAAAATAGGCTAAAAATGATGTTTTTATTTTATATACCATTTTATTTTTTAAAAATTTCCGTGATCACAAAGAACTCAAAAAACCAAGTTTTATAATTTTTCAAGTTATATTTTGATTTTTGAAAATCATTTAAGTGCCAAAAAAGTTATAAAATGAACTCAAAATGCTTTTAAGTTTTTATGTTGAGTTCTCTGGATCCTAAAAAATAGTGGAGATAAAAAATCAAGTCATTTTGCTATTTATAATTTTCAAAATTATATATTTTAGTGATTTAGGGTTTGTAAAGATTAAGTGTATTTTGAATGACTTGGTTCATGAGAAATTTTCTTAAGGTTTCTCTAGTCATAGTAAGCTATCCAAAATTTTCTTGGATTTTTCAAAGCAACAAGCTAATTTCCATGATTATTTTAAACAAATAATGCACATAAAATTGAAAAACATGATTCTCTGTCTAGGGACCTCCTCTGACTTTGGAAAAATTAGGGAATGTTTCCTAAGACAGAGGCAACAACATGCTAAAATTTCAAGCCATGGTGATATTACTACATGCATGGAGAATCAAACCATCCAAATCAGTATTTAATTAATTAAAAGTAAAATATGCATCACATGGACTTAAAATTATTTTCACATTGTTCTCCTCTGTTCCCTAAGAAAGAGTATTTTTATTTTATTTTTTTGATTATTATACACCAAGATATGAATTTTTTATGTTAGGGGGTCATTTTCTGAATTAATTAAACCCCTATTTATCTATTTAAGCGCGCGGTGCCACCACAACCTACGACGGCTCCGAAGTTCCACGCAACATGCTCCCATTTGACATCTTTGTCCACCTCAGCATTGAATCGGTCCGCAGTTTATGTTCCGATGCGTTGTCCGGCTTGATCTCAACCATCCATCTGATAAACGCGTATCAGACGGCTCCCCATCATCATCCCCGATAGCCTAGCCCGAGAACCATCCATCTTCTAGCCTTAAGATCTCTCTCATTTCTTAACCAAATTAAGTGATTTTTTTTAATGCTCGTCTAGACTAGAGGAACATTAGACTAGAGGAACATATCCATAAGGTTATGATGTCATGAAATCAATTCGAAACAAATAAAGAGTTCAAATAGGCTCAGGAATAAGAGAAGTTATATACCTTCACTCTGAGAAGTGAAGCTTCAATCAGAGGGTCTTGGCACCTTTTTTGGGATCCAAGGAGGTTACAGATTGAGCCTCTGGTCTTGCTGTAAAGCCTAGGTATGATTTTGATCAAGACCAATTTTGAGTGTTGGTCTAGAGCTATTGTAGAGGCTATTTCATAGGGTAATTTTATGGGGCTTTATCTTCTCTTACTGTTGTGAAGGTGTGGGCACAAGCAATTGAAGTTTGGTGGATTTTTTAAAGATTTCCTATTTCTGCCCTAATTTTTAAGCTCAAAATTAGGGTTACACAGGGGGAATCAAGGCAATGTAGCGATTGGAATGGGTTGTGGAGGTCTCAAAGAAGCTCTCTCAAAATTAAGGTTACACAGAGGGAACCATGGCCATGGAGGTGAGTTTTTATAAAAATTGTCATGGGGTGGCTCTCAGAGCAAATGTTTGGGTGCATTGTGGTGCTTAGGTGGAGGATAGAGGAGCTCTATAATTTGGTTTGGCTGAGCTGGCCTCTAGGTTTGAGTTGGGTGAAGTTCTTTTGGGGTAGCTCTCAGTTTTGAGCTTCTCCGGTGACTAGGCCGTCCGGTCATGGCAGGGGGAGGTGGCTAGGTGCTCAAGGCATCTAGGGAATCGGTCAAAGCAACTCAATGCAATGAGGTTTTGTTTTGGTAGGAGTATCTTAAGCTTGTGCATTTTTGGAAATAAAATCCTCCGGTCATGGCAGGGGGAGGTGGCTAGGTGCTCAAGGCATCTAGGGAATCGGTCAAAGCAACTCAATGCAATGAGGTTTTGTTTTGGTAGGAGTATCTTAAGCTTGTGCATTTTTGGAAATAAAATCCCTTAATTTGGGGGACCTTTGGTCCACGGCTTAGTTTATGTGGCTAGATTGGTTTTGGCTCAGTCGTAGGGTCTAACCCATGGCTGAGGTGGAGTTAATTTGATGACTTTGGGGTAGTTAGGCCATCTTTAATGCATAGGTTCAATGTAGGTTCAAGTGATCATAGTTTGGGTTTGGGATAGGTTATCCATGTCAATTGACCCAATTGATTGATCAACATTGTGTAGATGATTGTTATGAAGATTTTTGGTGAAGGGTTGAAGTGATTTTGAGCTCAGTTGGTAGGTCAATTTGAGGGATTTTTGAAACGGGATTTTTGAAATTTGGTCAATTTTGGGTATATTGGGCTAGACATGGGTCTAGGATGGGTTAGCTTTGGACTAAGTCCAAATTAAATGGTTCAAATGATCAAGGGAGATGTTTTGAAGATTTTTCATGAAGGGATAGAGTGGAAGTTTTGGGGTTAAGGCCTGGGGTTAAGGCCCTCAATTTGGTAAGGCCCTCAATTTGGTAAGATTTTAAGACATGGCCAATTTGGGGCAAATTTGGGATTTTTTGGACTTAGGTTGAAATCAAATGAAATTAAGGTCTTACTAAGGCTAATTGAAGGTCAATTTGATGTATGGGGATGTTATGAAGGTTTTTCAACAAAAATTGTGGACTATAGGTTCAATTTAGTGGAACCAAGTCATAGGGCCAAAATTGGGATTTTGGTTTAGCTAAAAATTGGGTTCAAATCATGGACCAATTGAGCTTGGATTTCTTCTATATTGGTCACATCAAGGGTTAATTTGAGTGTAGAATTGAAATTAGGGAAATTGAGACCAATTGGATAGACATTTGAGGTAATTTGGGGAAAATATGGCCCTTTAAAGGGCAATTCCCTTTAAAGGGCAAAATATGGCCCTTTAAAGGGCAATTTGGGAGTTTGGGTCAAAGATAGTAAAATTGGCCAGATCTGGTCATGTGATAGTTGAGAAAAATGAAATTAAGAATATTTGGGAGGTTTTGGGAATTTTTTGGGTTTTTTTGGAAATTTTGGAATTTTGGGCTAAGGAGGGGTATTTTGGTAATTTGGCCAATTTTGGTGATTTTGGGTAGTTTGGGTGTTTCAAGGTTTTTAAAATGATTTTTGAACCAAGTTGGGTATTTTAGGTAGATTGGGAAATTTTGGCCAAATTTGGGGTCCCAAAGGTATTTAAGTAATTTGGGGTAATTCAGGGGCAAAAGGCTAAGTTGGTTATTATGGTAGAGTAGGAGTGCCAACCACCATCAATAAGCCATGGACCAATGGAAATCCCATTTTGGGTCCTCTATGGATCTTAGCCAAACCTTAGCCTAGGGCTAATGGGTTTGGGAGACCACCTACATGAGTCTCCCAAAAGTATCAAGTGATCAAAGCCTAGAAGTTCAAAGCGATCAAAGCCTAGAAGTTTAAGTTTAGGATAGTGAGTGATTTTGAGTGCAAGTGATTTCAAGTGAGTGCCTTAGTGCTAGACCAACACTCAGGGTCAACCCTAAGGTCAAGGAATCCTAAGGGTAGCTCATATTGAGTTCCCCCATAGTGACTCCACCTACTAAGTGTTAGAGGTTTGGACCAATATATGGAACTTCAAGTTGAGTAGAGAAGAGTTTAGGATTTCTAACGGTCAGGGTTCCTTATCTAGTTTTCTAAGAATAGTCAGTATGAGAGTCCTATGGCTAGACCTTAGGCTACTAAAGAGGAGAAACTAAACCTCAACCAAAAGTGAGGTCAACATGGAGGTGTGGGGAAATTTATCCTGGTTTTCCCTGAATTTTAAACTCAAAATTAAGCTCTCACAGAGGAATCTAGAAGGGGAAAATGGTAAGCTTGAGTTTAGGACTTTTGAGAGAGTGTCTGGAAGTAATTGTGCAGAGTTTCCTCAAGGAAATTTGATAGCTCCTTGTTTGGCCATGGAGGAGGTGGTCTAAATAGTGGGGGAATGGGTGGTTGGCTGGGTTCCAAATTAGGTTCAATCAATAGCTTATGTGGAGGTTTGAAGAATGCCAAAGGCCAATTGGCATGAGCTAGCTTGGATGGGTAAAATTGGCTGGTCAGGGCAGAGGAGGAGCTCAGGTGGCTCAGGAATCTTAAAGGAGTCTATCAAGGTGATTAATTGGGTTGGGGATGGGTTTTGGCAAAGTTCTCTTTGGCTTAGTCCTTTTAGGAAATAAATACCATAATTTGGGGGATCCTTAGTCCATATCTTATATAGGGTGGGCTGGATGGGTCTAGCTTAGTTACTAGAGTGCACTTGGTGGATGTAGTGGTCTTAGGTTGACCAATTGGCTAGGTTTGGCTACATTGGGATGGGTCAATTTTGGGTTCAAGTTGGGCTAGGTTGGGCTAGTCATTAAATTGAGCTCAATTGATTGATCAAGATGATGTAGATGATTGTCACAAGGAGTTTAGAAAGGATTTGGAGTGATTTTTAATTGACTTGGAGGTTCAATTTGATGAAATTTGGACATTTGGTCAATTTTGGGGATGTTGGGTTAGATTTAGATTTGAGTTCGCCTAGAGTTAACTAAGGCCCAATTGATGGTTAAATCTGATATTGGTGATTATCATGAAGAGTTTTAGATATCAATTGAGTGGAAATTTTAAGGTTATGGGGTTCAATTTGGTGAAATTTGCGGATATGGCTATATTGGGGCAAAATTAGAGGTTTGGCCCGAGTTAATTTTGAGTAAAATTTAGGCTTGAACAAGGCCAATTGAAGGTTCAATTTGATATTATGAAGTGATGTAAAGATTTTATGATCCAAACATGGGCAATGGAATAGATTTGAGACTTCAATTGTGTGAGATTTTGATTTTGGGTCAAATTTGGGATTTTTTATTTAGGTTGAAATTAGATTCAAATGTGGGTCAATTGGGCATAGATTTTATTTCAATCAAGCTTGGACATGATGAACTTGAGTTTAAAATTTAAATTGGGGAAAATTGGGATCAAATTGGTGGACATTGGGGGTGAATTGGGGGTAATTCGGCCTTTAAAGGCAATTTGGGGCTTTTGGTCAAAATAGGTCAAATTGGACAATTTGAGCTCAGTGGAATGATTTAAATTAATTTTGGGGACATTAGAAGTGATTTTAATTATTTTGGGACAATTTGGGTCACCAAGGGTATTTTGGTAATTTTGGCAAAATGTGGGATATTTTGGTAATTTTGGAAATTTTTGGTTGTTTTGGACAATTTGGGTGGTCTCAAATGGTTTGATACGATTTTTGGCAAAAGTTGGGTATTTTGGCTAATTTTTGGAATTTTGGCCAATTTGAGGTTTTAAGGGTAGTTTTGTTATTTGGGTAGATTTGGGGGCAAAAGGCTAAGTTGAGTATTTTTATAAAATTGGGGTGTAAATCACACTACTTGAGCCATGGACTAATAAAATTCCCTACTTTGGGTCCTTCATGTAGTGTTCCTAGCTAAATTCTAGCTTAGGGCTAAGGGGTCTAGGGGACCATTTACATGAGTCTCTCAAAGAGTAATGGGTTCAAAGTTAAGTAAGTTTAGGTTTAGGGAAGTGAGTGGAAGTGTAATGTCCAAGTGTGTGTGTGAGACCAACCAAGATTGCACCAACAGAGGGTTAACCCTAATGCTAAGCAGTCGTATGGGAACTCTCCTTGAGCTCCCCCATATTGACCCCACCTACAAAGTGTTAGAGGTTAGGACCAATATATGGAATATCAAGTTGAGCAAAGAAGGGTTTAGATTTTCTAATGGTGAAGGCTCCTTTTCTAGTCCTATAGCAATAGTAAAAAAAAAATCCTTTGGTTAGACCCTAGGCTACTAAAGAGGAAAGACTAGACCTCAACCACATTAATTCATTAAAACAAAATTTAAATTTAGATGATTAATCAAACAACATACTAAGTTCAAATGAACTCAAAAGTTTCAAGTGATTTTAAAAGTTTTTTTGGGTTATGCCACAAACATTTCTAGGATTCTTTGGATACTTTGAAGGACAACTGAACATATTATTTTTTGTTCAAGAAAATCATCCACTAAAAACTTTTAGGGACCCACCAAGTTATGACCTAGAAGTTGGTAAATACACCTTAAACTGGTTTTCTTGCTTTCCATTCCAGCAATTTATTTAAATTTCTCACAAAATTATATATGTGTCATAAATTTCTAACATTTCAGAGGGAGGGTGAGAAGATGATAGGTACAAATTTACATTTCTGCAATGCAATGTAATTTCCTTTCCTTTTACTTTACTGCATTTTCTTACCTATACTTGCTTTACCTGCAAAACCTCTACTAAAATTGAAAGTTACAAAACCATTTTTCAAAATTGAACAACATTTTTTAAAAACAACAAAACAAAAATTTCATAACACGCTCTCTTGAATTTATGGGAGTCCCACGGATGAGGTAACCCAGGGTTGCTAACGAGATTTCTCTTATTTAAATGAGCTTAACAACTCGTTTAAAATAAAATATTAAAAAGAAATAGTGGTACTAAAATGATAGAACTATGGGATCCTAACCGGTATCGCCTCATAAAACTAGAATAATCAAAACTTGTCACTTAAATACATTTGGTAAAATATTTTGAACCTTTAGACTCTAGGACCACTACTTCAATGAGAGCTTGGAGCTAACTTTGAGGGCGGCATTCTACAACAATAAATAGATCTTCAATTGCAAATATTTACCTTAGAATTAAATAAAAAGCCATAGGATTTTGAGGTCATTTTCCGAGTGCAACATAAATCCTCACCTTCTCTTTAGGCCTTTTTGCTATCATGTTTTTCAATTTAATCCCTAACTCATTTTAGGATTCCAAGGTTGTCATTCGTTACGATATAAATCCTCCTATCTTCCAGGCTTTTCGTATGATTATGTCATAATAATGTAAGCCCTAAATAATAAATATGGCAGGATAAAACATTCAATAATTTTCTTCTTGAAATTTATACCAAACCATAGGATGGCTTGGGAAGTCATTGAGGTTCTCCTCAAGATCTATGTCAACCCTAGTTTTCTCCCTTTGGATTCTATAAAAATGTTCCAAATTTTAGCCTTTTCCATTTGACACTCCTTGGTTAGATATTTGAAAAGTCCTAACCTTTGAAATTCTTGAAGATAATATTTTCTTATCTAAATCGAGAGTTCTCTTAGGCATCCATAATCATTTAAGATGTAATTAACTATAGGGGCTTGCCCTTATGGGAAACATTAGAACCCAACTTAATATAAACCATATATAATCTTTCATATTAGATAGGTGAACTTGTTGCTCAACATAAATGTTCACAAACTAAAATGGATGTCATAAATTCTTTTTATTGTTTAATCGAGCCTCACAGATAAGTGATATGTCTATTCGTCGGGATAGATATATTAATTATAGTGTTATGCTCATTTGCTTAAACTGTCATCCATATGAGATCGATTTGTTCTCATATGTTCAAAATTAAAAAAAATTATTCTAGATTATAAAATATATTATATTAAATCAAATATTTTTTCCCAACAAAAAGGTGACCGACAATTTCTGAAGCCTCTGCTGGGGACAAGTTTCTCTCTCCATTATGATCTGAAAGTTTTTTTTTTTCACACATCGATAATGTGTCAATGTCCCTCATGGACCAGATTACCCTTTTCGATTGGCATGTTTTGCTCATTTCATGGGTATGTGTGGTCAACACTTTTAGATTACTGGACCTTCTGTTTAATCACCTTTAAACAGAGAGGTTCAGAAGTCCTTTAGGAATTTATTTTTACATGTGGGGTCAAACCCCCAATAGGTGTGTTAGTGGACTAGCTTTACCTGGGTGATGTGCATCGTGAAGTTGGTCCTGCATTGGGTTCTAAAATTCACCGTTTCCTTATAACTTTTGGGTTGGTTTGCTATTTTACAAATCGAGCCAAGTCATTATGTCCCTTCACCCTTGTTTAGTTTTTTAATCCAAACTCTTTAACGCTATAATCACAAATAAAAAATAAATTTGAAAGTGAAAATAAGAAAGGATGTGCCTAGCCCACAAAATGACCTTTGTTAAATTTTAGTGTTCGCACTGGAATTTTAAAGTGATGGCGGATACTAACTCTCGAAACTTTTCATTTAAAACTGATATGATGGCATTCCCCACTCTCACTCTCTTTTACATCCTGCCTACTGGTCGTGGTACCTGCAACATTACACCGATGATCATGTTTGGAGCTGGGTTTGATCAGTTTAAGGTCGTACTTGGCAAGGCCCTGTTCGTCCTCATGAAGATTGTTGCTCCATAAGATCAAGAGTCGTATGCTGAGTTTTATTTGAACTATCCCCAAGACTTCCCTTCTTACAAGAAGGCAAAGATCGATACCGCCCCAACACTAATTAAGCATGTCGTCCCTTCATCTATTTACTCAAGAGTTGTCACACCTGCTGCTGCTAGATTAAATATTACTATTCCTATCGTACTGTCAGTTAAATGAGAAGAAGTTCTTATTGAAGAGAATTCAATTTATGGATTCACTAATCTGTCGTCAGTATTTAAAACCAATTTTAATCAGAGGTTAAGCCACCAACTAAGTCACAAAGAAGAAATAGAAACTGAAAGATTTAGAGGGCTGTCAAGGCCCACGCTACAGATATAGCCCCTGTTGATTAGATTCTCACCAGGAGGAACTTGGATTATCTAAGGTTAACCCTCTTTTACTAGGAAGTAGGTTTCATCCGTTGATGGATACCACTGGGGATGAGAGCATTTATAGGATTATCGATGCTCTGCCGTCACCATAGGATCATGATTAGGAGAGGGAAAGGCCCACTCCTTTCACTAAAGTTTGTACAGTGTTTGAAATACCAATTACCAAGGAGGAGTGCATTTTGGTTGAGTTGCTCAAGCAAGTGGGATGCATAGTTTCACCACAGATGAAGAAAGTGATCATAAGGGATATCATATATGTTCACCAGTTCCATAAAGCAATTGAAGTGCCTCCAGCACGTGTTCCGATCTGATTTTGGTTTGGGATCCTTTTTGATGGATTGCCACCGTCATAGATTCTACTATTGTTGCTCCAAATTTTGTAGGATGTTGATTGGTTAAGTCACATCTAGGTCTGAGGATACCACCTATCATCCTTCACAAAAACTTCTCCAAGAAGGATAAAAGGAAGAGTTCTATAGCTGGTGTGCGTGGTCTGCACTGTGGGAAGCATACTTTTCTTCAACACAGCGATGCCTCTTCTAAGACACTTCATCTTTAAGCATTAATGTCAATGAAGAAAGTGTGGGTACCCAAGGTTTCCACACCAGTACGTTCTGATGCGCCCATGGAGCAGTTTTGTGGAATGAAGGTAGGTCTGATGTGCCAGAGTTTATTACCACTGTTGTTACAAATTTCATCATACATTAGGATGATGTTCAAAAGAGACATCCAAATCTCAAGATTCAGGAGAAAGCAATCGATGATAAGGTAGAAAAGCACATAGCCGAGATTGCAAATTTAGCTAAAGAGCGAGGAGTAGTTGTTGATGATGATGACTATATTGATACCACGAACTATCTCAATGAGGAGTTCATGGAGATCACTGTTGTTGAAACTAGAGATGCTACATCTGCGCGCGATGCTCCAATTTCAACTGAAGAGAAGGCCGCAAATGATTTGAGAAGGTCCACTCAACTAAGAGATTAACAGATCATACGAATGGAGAAAAGGATGGAAGAGATAGGTGTCACCATGAGATAGGTGCCACCATGACTGCCATTGTTATAATGTATGAGAAACCTCAATCATAATTAACTTCACTGGAGGTCAATCAGCTCGAGGTTATTCAGATTACAGATGATAAAAGGGAGGCTGCTTCTGTCTATAAAGAAAAACTTTAGAAAAAAAGTTTTGGACCAGAGTTTGTTACAATAGAAAGACACTAAGTAAGTGATCAAACAACAAGTGAGGGAGGCCTTACCACAAGGGTGGTACATCAATTTCAAAGGGTAGACCTTACCCGGAGGAATTTGATGTCGTGCCTTACCACAAGGGCTTTATTTCACCGAACATCAAGGTGTTTGATGAGACTGAAAATGCTCGTCAGCATATAGCTCACTTCAGAGCCAGTTATTGTAATGTCAGAGGCAATGAAGCATTGTTGTTCCACCAATTCATCAGCAGTTAATCAGGGATAGCATTTGACTGGTATGTCGTGTTGCCCAATGGATCAGTAAAGAGATTTGCCAAGTTGGAGCTCTTGTTTTGGATATGTTTTCCAGAGCGCAATATCATGTTTCCATAGATGATCCCATGGTGGAAAAATAGAATCCTGCCAAGATCTTGGATGACTAATCTTGAGGTTGAGAAATGTGAGCATGAAGTGCGAACCCCGACTATAAGAATAACATGCGATTGAGATTCTAATCAAAAGTATCCATGGACCAGTAGCTTTTATGCTCAAGCGACTCTAAATTAAGTGGTTTGAGAAGTTACTCAACAAGGCCAGTAGCTTGCAGGAGGAGGTTAAGCATATGGAATCCCAAAAAATGACCAAGAAGTCCAAAGCAGTTATAACATTTGAGAGGAAAGCTAATTCAGTAGAAACTGTTGAGAAGGGCAAGCAGCCAAAGAGGATTTAGGTTGAGTAGTCTCATCGGGGATCTCATCAGTCATCATAGCATGATAGGTTTCATCAGCAGCAGCAGACTCAGTAGTATGGCCTGTCAGGATAGCAGTCATATCATAAAGAACCGTATAAGAGAGATGGTAGACAAGTTCTGACATTTGCAGAGTGGATGAACAAGGTGTATTCTTTCAAGGATGAAGGTGTGCCAAAGATGTTCAGAAATTTAATGAAGAAGTCTGATTTCAGATTGTCAGAGCCGATGAAACCAGAAGAGGTTGATAAGAACTATCATTCCAACAATTTTCCATACCATAGAATCCTTGGACACATCATAGAGGGATGTTTTAGTTTCAAGAATTGACCCTAGAGGAATCTTGAAGAGGGATATATAACGATTCTGAAAATATTTTAAATAACCCAAAAGAGGTTCTATAAATATGATTTTAGTTGAGTAAATCACTTGATAGAACCACATTCAGAGAAAGGTGGTTGGAGCACAGTTTGTAACAGACCATCCAAGAAGACATTGGACCAGATTCAGAACGCGTCAACATAATCCACCATTCAGATTCTACAACTTGTTGGAAAAAGGTTAAAAATCACGCCAGAAAAGTCACCGCAGGTACGGAAGAAGAAGAATGAGATTGTGCAGGAGAAGAAGACCGATAGTGTGAGGGGTAGGATACGAGCTGCCTCTGTTAGTTTGGTTGTTTGGATTCAAGGGAGAAATTCCTCGAACTGCTGACTGTGTATGACTATCTTTTCTCCATTTTGGGGTCTTATGAATAAAATGATTACAATTTTATCTACGTTTTATTGTCTCTAGTGATAATATAACTGACCGTGACAAATCTAACCCTGATCTTGATTCCCAAACTGATCCTCAAATCATACTTAAGTTTGATAAGCCTACAAATGAACACAAAAAAGATAATGATGATGCCAGCTACTATAGTTCTGGGAGTGAGGAGCTAGTCCTTGAGTGTCAAGGAACTCTGATAGTAATCAACTTAGACTTTTCATATTCAGAAACAACGCCAAAAAAATTGTCTACAAAATCAACAAAAGAAGATATTATAGAAATTAATTTAAGTAGTGGGAAGGTATTACCCCTAAGGATAGCTTGAATGAACAAAGGTAAGCAAATAGTCATTCAAGAAGAACTGCCTCCACCTCCGCCAGTGAAAGAGACATGTAATCAAGTGAAAATTTGAGGTCTTCGTAAAGTAAATTATAATGTACTTGATCATCTTAGGAGGTTATTGATAGAACTAAGCATCTACAATACTCTAACCTTGTCAAAGAAGATGAGGGAATCCCTGGTCATGGCCCTACTTGATCAGAAATTTGCATAACACAGTTGGCCAACACATCCTCAGATGAATTTTTCTCGATAAAGAAACAACCTAGTGTAACCTTCACCAATGAAGACTTGCTTCTTAGTACTACAAATAACAATTGAACTCTATATCTCCTTCAACATCACCAGATTTGTGCTTTCCAGAGTTTTGGCAGATCTAAGACTATCACTAAACTTGATGAGTCTACGGACGTTAAAATATTTGGATATTGACGCTCAGGAGCTTACCGCCGATAAGATGATCTTAAGAGGATTCAATTAGAAGGAAGACAAAGTTGTGGGATCAATTTCACATCTAATGAATATGGGTGAGCTAGTAACAACTGTTAAATTCCATATCATCAACACAAAAACTTTGTTCAATGCTTTGCTTTGTTTACCATGGATCCACAAGCATAATATGGTTCTGTCATCACTACACCAATTCATCAAGTGTTATAAAGAGGGACATGAATATTGCATCAAGAGGGATTTACATTCATTTTCAATTCATGAAGTAGGCATCCATGAAGATGCTGCTTACTACGCTCCTCTAATGATGACTGTCTTTTCTCATAAAGTTATACCAAGTAAGATGGAGAATTCAAAAGGAATTACAAGAGCAAGATTATTCATCTCTGCTTCAATGATCTTCCATCACTCCTTTGCAACGAGTTAGTGGAAGTTCTTTTAGCCCACGCACCCGAGATCGTTGCTGGGGACATGAGCGAGGACGAACCAATATGATTGTTGAAAGAACAAGGCCAAACATCAACATCAACATGGAAGAAAGCTCTGAGAAAGATGAGTCTGATGAACAGAAAATGATGATAAAATAGAAGAAACCACAGTTTGAGATTTCTTTGGAAGATATAGAGAAATGTGAATATAAGTCAATGTATGATCGAATCAACCACTACATGCATGCCATGACCCTTACTCCGATTCACCATCAAAAGATCAAGTGTTTAGAGGTCAAGGAATTATGGGGTGTTGGTTTGAAACCGATCAAGTTTTACCATGCTTCTCCTACTACTAGACTACTAGTTCTGAAATTCATAGTTCTGAAATTCATGTAAATTTGGAAGAGGATCATTCTAATGAATTAATGGAATTACTAATTGATTACTATTCTACTTCTGTTCAAAAATTAATTCAATAGGGATATGTATCAAAGCAAATGTCAAAGGATAAACTACAACTCTTTGAGAAATTGTGGAATGTTAAAGGTCAATTTCATAACTCAAAAGAGGATCTTGGATTTGGTACGTAGGACCAGTCGATGATTCAGAGTTTTGCATGGTTGTTACTAGCAAATTAGAAGAGGATTGCTTTGATGAGGAGGATTATTTTGAAGACTCTTTGATAGACAACCCTATACTAGAAATCAAGGAAGAAATTAATTCAATAATTGATAAATTGATGGAAGTTAACATCGGGACTTAACAGGAGCTCCGACCGACCTTCATAATTTCTCTTTTCAACGAAGACGTTTCTACAAACTTAATCAAGTTATTATCAAAATTTAAGGATTAAATTCCTTGGAGCTACGATAAAAAGTCAGGATTATCCTCAAAAGTTGTAGTTCACGGGCTTGGAGTAAACAAAAGTATGACTCCAATAAAACAATCTACCAGAAGAATGTACCTAAAAATAGAGCAACAAGTCATTATTGAGGTGATGAAATTAATAAACGCTAACTTTTTGTGAGAAGAGCAATACTCCATATGGTTAGCCAACATCGTTCAAGTTATGAAAAAGAATAGACAAATTCGGGTATGTTTTGACTTCAGGGATTTAAAAAAAGTGTCCAAAGGATGAATTTCCATTTCCAATACTAGAGTTAATGGTGGACATCGCATCAAAACTTGAATTTTTCTCTTTAATGGATGGATCTTCAGGGAACAATAAGATTAAAATGGCTTTAGACGATGCAGCACTTACAAACTTCAAAACACCGATCAGAATCTTTTGGATCATTTGGATTAAAGAACGTTGGAGCAACCTACCAATGAGCTATGAAGAAAATATTTGATGACCTCATCCAAATCAGGTGGAGTGCTACATGGATGACTTGGTCATCAAAAGAAAACAATGAATAGACAAGCTGTATGATTTGAGGATCATGTTTGAATGATTACAACAACATAATCTTAAGATGAATCTCTTAAACTGTGCCTTTGGTGTCATCACTGGTAAATTTTTAGGATTCATTGTTCATCATCAAGAAATTGAGATCTATCTAGATAAGATTAAAGTTGTCTTAGAAATGTCACCTCATAAAACCTTGAAATAGCTACGGTCCTTTCAAGGCAAATTGACATACCTGAGATGCTTTAAATCTAATCTATCTGGTAGGTGTCAGCCCTTTTTAACATTAATTAAAAAGGATGCTAAATTCATTTGGGAAGAGAAATTCCTATGAGCCTTTGAGGATATTAAGTAGTACTTAATGACACCTCCTATTTTGGTAGCCCCTATCTCAAGAAAACCTTTGATACATTATACCACAGGCCTTAAATGACTCTCTCGGAGCCCTATTAGCTCAAGTCAATTACAAGGGTAAATAAAATGTAATCTACTACTTGAGTCGATCTCTAATACTGACGGAGGTAATGCATCCTCCTACTTAGAATCATTGTCTATCTTTAATTTTGGCTACCCAAAAGCTCAGGCATTGCATGCTTTCTCATAAGATCACCCTTATTTCAAAAGTTAATCTGTTGTAATATTTCATAAAACCAACCAACGCTTTTTGGTCGTTTAGCATGGTAGTTGATGATTTTATTGAAATTACACATAACTTTCGTAACTTTTGCACTATTAAAGGGGATATTTTAGCATATTTTCTTGCATCGCACCCACTTCTAGATGGGTCCCGTCTCGATGATGAGTTAAGAGATCATCAGATACTGTGAGTAGAATCTTTCAATGCCATATGTTGTGAATTGTATTTTGATAAAGCTTCGTTAGCAAGAAGGGATAAGGGAATAAAAATAGTCATATAAGCGAAAGCAGGGATTGGTCGGATTTTTGTTACACCATATCAGGAAATAATAAGGTTTTCCTACCAATTGATAGAGCGGTGCATGAACAATGAGGTAGAGTATGATGCATTGATTACTGGATTTGAGTTGGCAATATCAATGGACATAATAGACATTGCCATCTATAGAGACTCACAACTCATCATTCAGCAAGTTGCCGGCCAATACAAGATTTGAAGCCTAGAGTAGCAAAATATCACCAGTACGCAATGAAGTTGTTATAACAGATTCCCAGTGTGACGTTGTATATGATTCTCAAAGGAGATAACGCTAATGCAGATGTTTTAGCCAAGCTTGCTAAGGAATTGACATGTCCACTAGAGGATTTCATTGAGATTATAGTGCAACGGTGCCAAGTTTTTTCAAAGATAATAAGATGATATAATAGATGCAGCAGTAGGAGATAATTTTAAAGGTTGACATATGCCATTAATAGAATATTTACAAACAGAAGGGCTATCAGATGACAAGTCAGAAGCATATCATATCACGAGAAGAGCTATGTCACATGCTTTGGTTGGTGATGTCCTCTACAGAAGTTCATTCGATCAGATGTTGCTACGAAGTGTAAGCAGAGAAGATGCACAGAATATCGTTAAAGAAGTAAAAGCCAAATTATGTGGTGCTAACCAGTCAGGGTTGAAGATGAAAAGAAAAATTGTGAGACTTGGATATTATTGGCCAGCAATGTTAATAGAATGCATGGATGCAGCTAGAAAGTATCTCCTGTGTCAAGTACATGGAATGGCCTTGCACCAACATCCAAATGTGCTACACCCGACCATCGCCTCGTGGCCACTTAAGTGTTGGGGTATGGAAATTTTTGGTCTGATAGACGCTCCATCTTTGAAGGGACAGATTTATTCTCACAGTGATAGATTACTTCTCTAAGTGGGCAGAGGCAGTGCCATTATAAGAGGTTACAACAGACCACGTCCTTCAGTTTTCCAAGAGCCATATTGTCTGCCATTTTAATGTTCCGTGCAGAGTAATTTCTCATAACGGGTCAGCCTTCAAGATCACCAAGATCAATAGCTTTGTTAAATGACATGGGATAGACTGGAGGCACTCTACGATTTATTACCCTAGAGCGAACGACAAACCTGAGGCTTTCATAAGACACTTGTCCTAATTTTGAAGAAAACATTGGACAAGAATAAGAAGGGGTGACAGGAGAAGTTGTTAGAAGCTTTGTGGGCCTACCAGAGAACATTTAGAACTCTTACTCAGTGTACACTGTATGTGCTTGTGTACAGGTCCGAGGTCGTACTTTCATTAGAGGTTCAACTACTGTCTCTCAGAGTCACCATTGCCACTAAAATTATAGCAGAGGACAAAGCCAAACTCAGATCTACAGAATTAGAAAGACTTGAAGGAAAATAATTAGAAGTACAACTGAATCTAGAACTTTATCAAGTGATGATGATCCAAGCCCATGATAAACTGGTCTGCCCAAGAACCTTCAATGTTGATGATCTCGTTCTTGCTCTTAAGAGATGAATCCTTGCACACTAAGAGATAGTTGAAAATTTTGAACCAACTATGGAGGGACCATTTGTCGTGGAGAAGGTCAGTTCAGGAGGATCTTAGCAGCTAATAGACTTATGAGGCAAGAGACCCATGTTACAAGTCAATGGATGATACTTGAAGAAATATTATATGACTTAATGTTCTCCAGGATGGAATTTGAAAGTCTACTTGAAGAAATATTATACAATTGAAGAACAAGATAACATTCCTCCCCACATTGATCATCATGACTTTGTCAGACTATTTTGTAAATTTTATGTCATGAAGAAGAGCAATATATTGTTCAAAATGGAGATAGATATTTTTTAACTCTGAGAGTTCAAAGGGTCAGTTGAAATTCCACTACCACTTGGTTCAGTATTGATTTTAAAAGGAAATAGAGCAGGCATGGAAAAACACTGCATCCTTGGAGTGCCACGCTGCAGAGTCTTAGTCACATTGAGAAGAATGGACAATCAAAAAATACCAAACAGAATTGAACTAGACCTGGAGTTAGAAGAGTTACGCTCGTATGAGCTGTGAGATAGTTGTACCTCTAAGTAAATGTGAAGGAACCTTAGTTTGGGAACAGGGCTTAGAAGGATAGCTTGATTACGAGCTTAACCCACGGGACACACAAATGTTAGTTTTTGCACTGTGTGAGAGCATAGAGGGTATGATATATGATACTACAGTTTCCACCAATGTATTCGCATGTTGTTTTGGATAGTTTCAGCTTATGATTGGTTGTACTGCATGTTTGAAGCCATTTAACAAAGTTTATTTTGGATTTAAGCATATATTGTTAACTTGTCAGTTTTGTATGATTGATGAAATGCCACATGACCATGTGTTTGTCTTAAATTATAACAAACAAACAGTGATAAAAAAATAAAATCTAATAATTAGTGAAAATTAAAATTCAAAATCAAGGGAAAATAAAAAAAATTAATTTGATAATCTTAATAAAGACAATAAATGATAAAATGAAAAATAAGTTTCCTCACGACTCTGCACTCCTTGTCTCTCTCACTCCTGTGTTCCCCTCACGAATTTCCACAACTCACACTTTGCACAAATTTCACTAGTATTCACATTCTATTCACAAAGTTTCACATTCTACACAAGATTCCATGAAACATGCATATTTTCCGCACTTCACAAAATCATCCACAATCTCCGTAATTATCGTAGCTTCCTCATCACATAGGTTAGTAGACCTTTGTTCTACTCCCTCGAGACCGTAGGCCTTCATCCTACTCCCACCTCAGCACTCAGGATTGTAGACCTTTGTTCTACTCTCTCAGGAATGTAGGCCTCCATCCTACACCCACCTTAGCACTCAAGATCATAGACCTCCGTTCTACTCTCTCAAGACTGTAAGCCTTTGTCATACTCCTACCTTAGCACTTGGGATGGTAGACCTTTATTCTACTCCCTCAATAATGTAGGCCTCCGATTCCGTACTCAATGGCCTATGCACAAATAGCAATAGTTCTGAAGGTATTTTTCACATATATTTCCTTATTTTTCAACAAAACCAAAAATTTGATCCTAAAGAAAAATAAGAATTTAACTTTTTAATTTATATATATTTATATTGGGATACTACGCAAGTATACGTATCTTTATCAAGTAAAATAGGATTTTTTGATTAAGACTTGAATATCAAACCCACAGGGAAGATTATGCAATATGCACTTTTTAGAAAGTTTTTCTATATTTAAAAAGATAATTACTTAAACTGAAAATGATTTTTGCAGGAATTTAAAATTTAATTATTTTTGGTATTTTAACTAAATAGTAATAACTTAAAAAGATAACTAAATTTTTTGTAGAAGAAAAGTATTTAATATGAAAAAAAAATTCTCTTATCATGAATAAGTAATAAGTATGGAATTCTGTTGTGGAAGTATGCAAATTTTGTTGTGCCAAATAGGAGCAATAATATTTTTTAACCCTTACTAGAGATGCTATAAAGAACATTTGTTAATTTAAAGTTTGAATAGTTCTGAAGACCGGCTAGGCAGGGAAGATATTAGCTTCTAGAGTTCCCTCGATTCCCTCCACCTGGGGGCTAATATTCTCGTATCATAGCCTAAAACAATAAACCAAGTTTGGGGCTTTAACCTGTCATTTTAAAGTCTTCTAACTCTACACCCATCAAAGATTATTTCCCTATTTATTTGCACTCAATCATATGAACTACATTCTCATTCATACAACCTCATATGATTCTTTCAAATTGTTGACTGAGATAATATCAGCCCGGTTCTTACATGTTCTCACAACAAATTTTATCATCTGGATTGGCCAAATCAAGAAGTAAATGAAGTGCATGGAATTAAATCATCACTGCTTCTTCTAATATTAAATCAATACCCTCCACAACTTCCATCCTCCTCAACTTCCATCCAAAACTTAATTACTTATCATTAAAGAAGAAAGATGAAAAAATACTACTCAGAATCCATGGAGAAAACAAGACCACACTTTAGTTTAAAAGAAGAAATCATTGTCAAACCAACAACATGTCTCGATTAAAATCAGAAGTAGTCTAAAAAAAAAGATAAAAATTTATCTCGAGTCCTCCACCAAACTCTTGAAGTTCCTTTGAATCTCTTCTCTTTTACAATCACTCAAAATAAAATAATAAAAAGGATAAAGTAAATAAAAAGTGGTTCCTGAAAATCTCTCCGAACTAACTCCCCCAATATTTTCAGGACTCACACTTTTTCAGACCTTTTCAGGAGTCTTTTCTAAGTCCTCTTATCTTTCTTTTATAGTTTCGAAGAGGTGCCTTGGGATCTCTTCAACATGTGTCTTGATTCGATGTATTTGCCCAAAAGATGCCCTTGACCAAGGGACGCATCCTTTCATGATAATTTTCATCCATGATGGTTAAAACCACATATTAAGCCAATGGGTGCCTCGAAAACCTCTTTGAAATTTATAAAAACTTATTTTACTCATCTAGTAACTGCCACTGGCGCTTAAGCATGAGGTCTGGGCACTTAGACGCGGCCTTCTCTGTTTAACTGGTGCTTAAGTGTCGGATCTGGCCCTTAGGCGCCAAAACTGTTTTGCACAATTTTTCACCGTTTTGCTCAAAATTTGATCCTTTTTCACTCTTTTAAGCATTTTTTTTCATTTTTACTTGTATCTGCAAGAAAAATACAAAAATACCTTCCATTAAAGCGCAATCTCTCAAAAATAGGGGTATAAAAATGTGTCTAAAAATACTATATATTTTAGGTGTATCAGCCTCCGTCCTCCTCCCTCCACAGCTACTCCCTCCACAGCACCAGAGATCCTAGACATTCATTCTACTCCCTCAGGACTGAAGGCCTCTATGCTACTACTAACTCAACACTCGGGATCTTAGACCTCTAGTCTACTTCCTTGGGACTGTAGGCCTCCATCCAACTCCTGATACACCAAAATAATATACCATTTTAAGTACCTATTTTATGTTTATTTTTGATGACATTGCACTTTAAAGAAGGGTATTTTTGTGTTTTTGTTGCACGCATATCATTTTTAGGCATTAAGAGAAAAAATTGCAAAAAGGATGAAATTTGTAGCAAAAAGAGCCAATTTTGGATTCTGGCGATTCGCCAAAATCCAGAGAGCTGGCGCATGATGTGCTAAAGATGACTTTTTCAAATTAAGACGGTTCTAGGCAAATTTTGTATGAATTTCCAAAGGGACACTTTGACCAAAGGAAAATATGTTGAGATTTTCATACCTATTTTACACTAATTTTGATGATATTGCACTCTAAAGAGAGGTATTTTTGATGTTTTGTTGCACGTATGTTGAATTATGGTCATTGGAGCAAAAAAGATGCAAAAAGGAGCAAATTTGGAGTGAAAAGGACCAAAATATGAAGATTTAAACAGGGGTGCCGACTGCTGGTTTTTCCTGAGAGTTCAAAATCAAATATTCCAGAAGGCCGCCGATGGCACCCTCTAGGCCGCCAATAGCGAGATCAACGGTTATCTCTTGGGAAAACTCTTCTACAACCTTAAGAGAAACAGGGGTGCCGACTGCTGGTTTTTCCTGAGAGTTCAAAATCAAATATTCCAGAAGGCCGCCGATGGCACCCTCTAGGCCGCCAATAGCGAGATCAACGGTTATCTCTTGGGAAAACTCTTCTACAACCTTAAGAGAAACTTTTGGCTGAAAGTTGAGAAGGGGGGAGGAAGTAGAGAGTGTGTACAATATAGAGAGTTTAATTTATAGTTAGATTGTGAGGATATCTTTGAGAGATTGTAAGAGTGGAGTGAAAGTGAGAGATTTCTTCCTCTTTGTCGCTTCGAAGAAGAATTCTGTGTATTGTAAAGAAAGCAAGAGATTCAGAGGAACTTCGAGGAGTTCTCTTGAGGAGGAATTACAGATAAGTGATATTTACTTATTGTAGTTTGTATGACTTTGCTTTTATATATAAATTTTGAGATTTGTCGTATCTTCCCCATGAGTTCCATGAGTTCTGAGTAGTTTTCTGAGTAGTTTCCTCTGTCTTTCTCCTTGTCTTGAGATTTTGTGAAATGGTGATTTGAATTGGTTGAGCCTTGAGAATGTTAAAGAAGTCGTGATGATCTTTTCACTTCTATCTTAATTTACTTTCAATCTGACTAATTGATTTGTTAAAATATGTTGATTTTTACAACTAAAGTGAAGATTAAGCCCAAGATTCAGGGAGGTCAAAGTCCTTCAAAGTTAGGTGCAAATAAATAAAGAAATAAAATTTATCGGGCGTAGAATTGGAGATTTTAGAGTGACAGACTAAAATTCTCAATTCGGTTCTATCATTTGGGTGTTGAAGTGTAGACGATAGCCCTCATGCGAGGGGAACGTGGGAGCTCCGAAGTGAGAGCCGATATCCTCCCAGCCTAGCCACAGATTCATTAAGCAAGCATAGGATTAGTCAATGTTCTTTATGCCTGGACCAAAGGGTAAAGAATAGGTATGCTCCTATTTGGCACAATCCAATTTGAACTAATTCACTTTATCCATTCACCTTAATTACTTGACAAGGAGAAGGATGCTTTCTTATATATTGAACTTCACATTAGAAACTTTATTAGTAGAATTAGTTATTTAAGAGTTATTAAAATTAAATATTTATTTCAATTATCTATTAGTGACAGATAAGTAATTTGAACTATATTGTTTTGATTAAGTATTGATTTTCTAAAATCTTAGTTTGTAGCCTCTAATATTACTCCCTATGAGATCGATATCTAGGACTCCATTAGAGCCCTGTATTACTTTAGCAATACAAATACTTGCATTGATAGATGTGACTTTGCAATTATTGAATATTTTATATACATCTTTATCAAATCTATAACTGCTGTCAAGTTTTTGGCATCATTGCCGGGGAATTAAATTTTCTAGCAGCAGTATCAAATTCTTCTATTTTAAGCGTATATAAAGTAACTATCTAGTTTTTGGCGTCGTTTTCGTGTAGTAAAAAAGAATATAATTAGAGTAACAAAAAAATTAGGACTATTAGAAAACTTTTACTAAAATTGTAACTTATTTTCATATTTGGTTAACTGTATTTCTGTGTACTGATTCTAATTATATGCGTAAATTTAGACCTAAAAATCTTATACCCTACAATTTGGAATTAGAATGCACTGTTAGAAGAATTAGAAAACTAAGAAGAGAATTTAGAAATCCTGACACAATGGAAAACAATGTGAACAATCAAGGAATAGAAAATGAACATCAACCTAGACCTCTACGAGATTATGCAAATCCTACAGCAGATGAAATTCACTTATCTATCCAAAATCCTAATGTAGTTGCTAATTCATTTGAGCTTAAACCTGTTATTATCCAAATGGTATAAAACAATCAATTAAGAGGTACACTAAATGAAGATCCCAATTTACACCTCGCTAGTTTTTTACAACTTTGTGCTACCTGTAAATATAACAGAGTTTCAAACGATGCTGTTAGACTTAGAATTTTTCCTTTTTCATTTAGGGATAAGGCTAAGATATGGTTAAATTGGTTAGCACCTAGATCTATTAGAACTTGGGGAGAACTTTCACAAAATTTCTATCCAAATATTTCCCTCCATCCAAAACTGCTAAACTAAGAAATGCCATAACATCGTTATGTCAGATTGATGGAGAGTCAATCAATATATGAAGCTTGAGAGAGATTTAAAGATCTTCTTAGAAAGTGCCCTCATCATTCATTACCAGATTGGTTGATAATTCAAACAATTTATAATGGATTAGTGGGATCACTTAGATCGATTATGGATGCTGCGGCTGGTGGTTCTTTAATGTCAAAACCTTTTGATGAGGTTTATTCGTTAATCGAAGAGATGGCTACCAATAATTTTTAATGGCCCTCTGAAAGGGTAAATCCTAGAAGAGTAGCTAGTATCCACAATTCTGATGCAATATCTATGTTAGCTTCACAGATTGCTGCAATTTCAAGAAATTAGATCATTATGGAATAAATTATTCTCCAACACCTACTATGATGGAAGAGAATTCATCTGGGCAATTTGTGGATGTTCAACCTTCGTATGAGACTTTAAATGCCATTAATAATAGACCCAACAACCCTTATTCGAACTACTATAACCCATGTTAGAAGAATCATCCTAATTTTAATTGGAATAACAATTTTTCTACAAATCAACAATGGGTGAACAATCCAGTGAACCCATTATGAAATTCATCCAACCAAGGAAATGTTAATTATAGACCTTCTTATCCTCTAAGATATAATAGTAACTCTCAAATTAAGGAAAAGAAGTTATCTATGGAAGATATGATATTAAACATGGGTCAACAATTGTAAAATCAAGGAAATCAATTATAAATTCAAGGAAATCTGTTATAAAATCAAGGAACTGCTATCAAGAATATTGAAAATAAATTAGGGCATAACACTACTACGCTTAGTAACCAAACATTAGGAACTTTCCTAGTACTGTGGAACCTAATCCTAAAGATCAAGTAAGAGAACAAATTAAAGCGATACAATTATGAAGTGGAAAAGAATTGGAAACAAGAGTGCGGAAAGAAATGAAAATTGAAAAAGAGAAAGTGGATACGGAAAAAAAAATGATCATGAATACCTAGATTTAGAATATCCACTTACACCAATGAAAATTACTGTGGAGAAACCTCCACCACCATTTCCTCAAAGATTGAAACAACACAAAAAGGATAAACAATATTCTAAGTTTATAGAAATTCTTAAGAAATTAACGGTAAATATTCCCTTCGTAGAAGCTTTAGAGCAAATGCCCAATTATGTGAAGTTTATGAAAGATATTTTGAACAAGAAAAGAAATTTCGCTGATAATGAGACTGTTGTACTTAGCAAAAAGTGTAGTGCAATTATTCAAAAAACGCTTCCTGAAAAATTAAAAGAACCAAGTAGTTTCACTATATCGTGTACTATTGGCGAAAAATTTTATGGAAGAGCTTTACGTGATTTGGGAGTCAGCATTAATCTTATGCCTCCATCAATCTTCAAAAAATTAGGATTAGGTAAAGTCTCACTTAATTCTGTAACTCTTCAGTTTGTGGATCGTTCAGTTACTTATCCTAAGGGAGTTATAGAAGATGTGTTAGTAAAAGTTGATAAATTTATCTTTCATGTGGATTTCATTATTTTAAATATGGAAGAAGATAAAGAAATACCTATCATTTTAGGGAGACTGTTTTTAGCTACTGGAAAAGCTATGATAGATGTTCAAAAAAGAGAATTAACTATGAGAGTTAACGATCAAGAAGTGACTTTTAACATTGCAAAATCTATGAAATACCATGTTGTTAAAAAGAGATAAAATACCATGTTGTTAAAAGAGATAATGATTGTTTTCACATGGAAATTGGTGAACATCTTTTGAACGAGCATTTTAAAGAACACTTTGAAGAGAAAGAATAATTTGAAGACAGTGATGAAGTTATTTTGGACAAAATAGAAAATGAAGAATTAGATTATGTTCAGGAAAGATTTGAGATGTTGGATATTGCAGGAAATGCTGATAAGAATCGAGTTCCATCAATTATAAAATCATCTGAACTTTAGTTGAAAATATTGCATAACCACTTGAAGTATGTGTTTCTGGAAAACTCATCCACATTACTTGTTATTATATCTTTAAAGTTAAATAATTTGCAAGAGCAAAGACTTTTGGATACATTAAAAATATATAAGAAAGCTTTTGGTTGGACCTTAGCTGATATTAAAGGAATCAGTCCTTCGATCAGTATGCACAGAATTATACTAGATGAACAATATAAACCAAGAGTTGATCCACAAAGGAGATTAAAATGATGAAAGAAGTAGTCAAGAAGGAAATTTTGAAATGGTTGGACACCGGAATTATATATCCTATTTTGAACAGTGCTTGGGTAAGTCCAATTCATTGTGTTCTTAAGAAAGGAGGGGTGTCTGTTGAAATAAAAGATACTAATGAATTAATACCTATCAGACAAGTTACTGGGTGGCATATTTGTATTGATTATAGAAAGTTAAACACTACCACTAGGAAAGATCACTTCCCTTTACCATTTTTAGACCAAATAGTAGATAGACTTGCTGGGCACAAATATTTTTATTTTTTCGATGGATATACCGGTTACCATCAAATTCCTATTGCTCTTGAGGATCAAGAAAAGTCCACATTTACTAGTCCTTTTGGAACTTTTTCCTTTCGGATTATGTAATGCACCTGCAACATTCCAAAGATGTATGATGTCTATATTTAATAAGTTAATTGATGATGGATTGGAAGTATTTATGGATGATTTCTCTTTATTTGGAACATCATTTGACACATGCTTAAATTATCTTGAAAAAGTTTTGGAGTTATGCGAAAGAACTATTTTAGTTCTAAATTGGGAGAAATGTTAATTTATGGTTGCAGGAGGAATTGTGTTAGGGCATAAAATTTTAGAAAATGGTATGTAAACAAACCCTACAAAAATTCAAGTTATATCTAAATTAACACCTCCTACTAATGTAAGAGAAGTTAGAAGTTTTCTTTAGGAGTTTTCTTGGACATGTTGGTTTTTACAGACATTTTATTAAAGATTATTCAAAATTTACTAAACCTCTATGCCAACTTTTAGAAAAGGACAAGAAATTTGAATTTAATGAATACTATTTAAATGCCTTTGATTTTTTAAAAGAAAGACTAATCACAGCCCCTATTATAGTTTCACTTAACTGAGAGACCATTTGAACTGATGTACGATGCTAGTGATTATGCTATTGGAGTTGTTCTTGGACAAAGGTATGAAAAGATTTTTAAAGTTATATACTACGCTAGTAAAACTATTAATGATGCTCAAATTAACTATACTGTTACAGAAAAAGAGTTACTGACCATTGCGTATGCTTTAGACAAATTTAGATCTTATTTAATTGGGACTAAATGTGTTTTGCACACTGATCACTCTGCTATTAAATATCTGATGCAAAAGAAGGATGCTAAACCAAAGTTAATTATGGATACTTTTGATGCAAAAATTTGATCTTGTGGTTATAAATAGAAAGGGAACTAATAATCAAATTGCTGATCATTTGTCGAGATTAGAAAATCATGAATTATCTGACACCGATAATGAAATTACAGACAGCTTCCCTGATGAACAACTTTATAATATTAATGAGTGGAAAATACCATGATATGCTGATATTGTTAATTATAATTCTACCACCAAATGCTAAGAATCAAAAATCAAATAAATTTATTTATGATTCAAAACTCTATGTTTGGGATGACCCACATTTATATAAATAGTGTAAAGATTTAATCATTAGAAGAAGTGTGCCTTACAAAGAAACTAAACAGATAAGTCAGAAATGTGATGATTCTAAATTTGGAGGACATTTTGGGATTGATAAAACTGCTTATAAAATTTTACAAGTTGGATTCTATTGGCCTGCTCTCTTTAGAGATGTTTATAAGCTCTCTTTAGAGATGTTTATGTTTATAAATACATAAAAACTTGTGATTGTTGCCAACGAGTAGGCAGTATATCTCGAAGAAATGAAACGCCTCTGAATTTCATGTTAGAATTTGAGATCCTTGATGTTTGGGGATTAGATTTTATGGGACCATTTATTCCTTCATATGGGAACTTATACATATTAATTGTAATAAACTACGTTTCAAAGTGGATTGAAGAACAGGCTTTACCTCATTGTGATGCTAAAATTGTTCCAAGATTTTTAATGAAAAATATTTTCACTAGATACGGAACGGTGAGAATGATTATCACTGACGGAGGATCCCATTTTAGGAGTAAATGCATTTAGAGAATGGCAGAAAAGTTTAATATTATTCATAGAATCTCTACTTCCTATCACCCTCAAACTAGTGGGTGGTTAGCTGAATAGTGGGTTAGCTGAAGCTTTTAATAGAGAGATTAAATAAATACTTGAGAAGACTGTAAACCCTAGTAAAGTAGATTAATCCACTAGACTGAATACCGCATTATGGGCTTACAGGACTGCATATGAAACTCCTATTGGAATGACTCCTTACAGGATGATTTTTGGAAAGACTTGTAATTTACTAGTAAAATTGGAGCATAAAGCATATTGGGTGATTAAAGAATTCAATAATAATTTGAAAGATGTTGGTGAGAAGAGATTGTTACAATTGAATGAATTGGAAAAATTAAGAAATGAATCTTATGATAACGACAGAATTTATAAGAAGAAACTATCGGAAGATTAACCAGAAGAACCTTAAACCAGGATAAGAAGTTTTGCTTTACATTACAAGGCTGAAGTTATTCCCTGGGAAATTGAAGTCTCATTGATTAGGACCCTTTACTGTGACTCAAGTTTATACTTACGGAGCTATTGAAATTGATGATCAAAAGATTGGGAATAGATTTAAACTAATGGACACAGCTTAAAGCCGTATTTTAAGGTAAAAAGACCAAATTTTAAAGATCTTTTAATAATCAGTCAACCCGAATAATAAATGAATAGGTCAGGCTGACTACGTTAAACCAAGTGCTTTATTGGAGGCAACCCATAGTTATCTTTATTTTTATTGCGATTATAGTAGTTTTATTTGAAATTGTCATTAGTTTGTGGTAGTATTAAACTCTACTACTCATATTTACCCCTGAATCATCAAAAAAATTGAATCCATAGAAAAAATTGGAACGCATTCGGATAAAAGCGAAACTGTGAAATTTTTGCCTTTGGCGCCGACGGCGCTATCGATGCCGCCGGCGACGGGTTTGTTGATCTCATTTTGTGGTTGAGGTTTAGTTTGTCCCATTTAGTAGCCTAAGGTCTAGCCATAGACTTTTCCTGTTGACTATTCCTAGAAGACTAGACTTGAAACCCTCACCATTAGAAATTCTACCCTTCTCTTCTCAACTTGAAGTTCCACATATTGGTCTCAACCTCTAAGTACTTAGTAGATGGGGTCACTGTGGGGGAAACTCAGGATGAGTCACCCTTAGGATTGTTGGACCTTAGGGTTGACCTTGGGTGTTGGTCTGGAGCTAAGGCACTCACTACACTCATCTGCACTCACAATCACTCACAACCCTGAGCTCAAATTTTTAACCTAGATCCCTTGATCTTTTGGGATACTCATGTAGATGGTCCCCTAAATCTACTAGCCCTAGGGCTATGGTTTAGCTAAGACCACTTTGTAGAGGACCCAAAATGGGGTTTCCATTTGTCCATGGCTTATTTATGGTGGTTGGCACTCCAACTCTACCAAGATACCCAACCTACCCTTTTGCCCGTAAATTCCCCAAATTACCTAGATACCCTTGGGACCCCAAATTTGGCCAAAATCTTCAAATCTAACCAAAATACCCAAAATTATTCAAAAATCATTTCAAAGACCTTGAAAGTACCCAAACTACCAAAAATTAACAAAATTGGCCAAATTACCAAAATACCCCTCCATAATCCAAAATTCCAAAAAATCCAAAAATTCCCAAAAAATCCCAATAAATTCCAAATATTCCCAATTTAATTTATTTCAAATACCACATGACCCAATTTTGTCAATTTGACCATCTTTAACAAAAATCCCCAAATTGCCCTTTAAAGAACCAAATCTTCCCAAATCCAACTCAAATGTCCATCAATTTGATCTCAATTGACCCCAATTCCAATCCTAAACTCAAATTCACTTTTTATATGACCAAAATAAACCAAATCCAAGCTCAATTGGTCCATGATTTGAGCCCAATTTTGATTTGGGTCAAAGCCCCAATTTTGACCATATGAC